>NC_058130.1:658756744-658786602 GCF_016433145.1 Gracilinanus agilis
GAGAGAGAGAGAGAGAGAGAGAGAGAGAGACAGAGAGAGAGAGAGAGAGAGAGAGAGAGAGAGAGAGACAGAGAGAGAGAGAGAGAGAGAGAGAGAGAGAGAGAGAGAGAGAGAGAGAGAGAGAGAGAGAGAGAGAGAGAGTTACTAGCATTTCCAGTAGATGCCTCATGGAAACTTTTTCAACTTCAGCATTTAGAGAGGACAGTTTTAAATAATAAGAAATGTTTTATTGATTTATTTTGCTAATTGCATTAGCTATGCCAAAACAATGGAAGTGCTGAGTGATAAGAAGCATATTATACAGTTTCTATAATCTAACATTTTAGAAAGCTGCTATTACACCTGAAACTAAATAGAAACTATGCCATTTATCCCTTTGATTTTCAATATAATTTTTCAATTTTGAACTAATAATATTTTCTAAATATTTCCTTCATGATATTTTGAATGATGAAGCAACTGATAGTACAGTGTCATGGCATAGTAGAATCAGTTTTTGAATTTAAGTGCAAAATCTGAATTTCAAATCCTCTGCAATTAACTCTGGGATCATGGCTAGAACACTTAATATCTCTAATTTAATAATTTATTAAGATTTATATTCCATAACACAGGTGAGTCCATCCTCCTTTCCTTTCTTATCTGTGTATGCTCTTTTCCCCTTAAGTCTAACAAATATTTGTATATGTTTGATGATAGAAAAAGGACTTTATTTCCTTTTGGGAAGTTAAGTAAGTTACTTTTGTGTTTCAATATAGTCCAAGTGATTCTATGCTTTATTACATTATTTCCTTACATTTTCCTTTCCTATTTAGGGAAAGTATCATTCATTTTTCCAGGTCATCCACAAAAATAGTTCAACATTGCAACTATTCTTCAGCTAGAGTGACCTCAGAATTTTGTGGTAAGTGCTCAGCTAGCCAATTGACTATATATACACATATATATTCTTCATTTTACTATCATACTCCTAGTAGGTACAAGTGAAATAATAATTACCTGGTAGAATAATTGTTTCTTAATAGGAATTAATCTTCTAAGAACACTGCCATCTAGTGGAATATGGGATTTAAACCAGCTTCAGAAAAGCTTCATGACATATATAACTTTTGATATGCAATTCCCATTAAAACTCAGCTCTGTAAGACCTAGGAAAGCTATACATGCTTAAAGATTAACTTCCTCTGGAATTTCCATGGTGAATTAAAATAGTATCTCTGAGAAGCTACATGAAGGATGCTATGACTTTCTATTCATTTAGAGATTTTCCCAATAAGTCATGTCTTTCAGAATTTATTTACTGTTTTCATCCAAGATGTACTTTATATCCTACAGAGATTATTTTGTTTGTTTTCAATATATTTTAGGTGGGGCATGGAATATATTTTAAAACTACATTTTTAAAACAAGTAGACTGGTGAAAAAAAGCATTTGGTGTGTTGGCTTGCACATTACAGTAATTTTTTCATTAACTATAGGACATGACAATGAAATTGTCATCTCCATCATCTTAAGGATCAGATAGTCTTATATATTCAGAATCGTCATAAAGTTCTCAGAGTTGGTACCCTAAAATTCCATTTTACATAACAAAATGCTCTCTAAATAATGTTTTATACAGAAGAGGGGCATATTGCGACTATCTTGCCTCAGTAACCAAATTGCACTTAATCCACTTCCAAAAGTAGTGGTTAATGGAGCTTGACATCTGAGAATTCTTTGTAATCTCTTTTTTGAACTTATTTGTTTTATTTTTTAAGTTATATGAAGGGATAATCATCTAAGATTCGAATAATATTTTCTAAGGAAGAGTAATGATGGGCAAGAGTGATGCTCCAACTCAAAATCTAGGTTCAAATCTTAGCTTTGCTATTTATTCTCATTGTGACTTTAAGGAAATAATTTTACCATTTTAAAAACTCAGTTTTCTCATCCATAAAATTGAATTAATGGACACTTTCCAGGTTCAAGAAAATTGGGCATGAATAGAATTTCAATTTTCTTTTATTATTTTATGAGAGAGAAAAAATTTTAGACAGAAAAGTATTGTTCAGATAGTCTATGCTTCATTTTTTTATAGTATGGCTATTAAGTGTAAGAAGTCTGTTGATTCTTTAGAGTTGCTATCATATCAGGCTTAAATGCAAACTAATATCTGGGTATTCTTATAAGTATCTTCTTGAATTGTATAGTTAGAATTTTAGTTTAGATATATCTTAACAGCATAATATGGTGTTTCTTGCTTTCTTGGTTGATCTATTTCTCTTTTTCAAAATGTTATGTAGGTTATTATGTGATTCATGTTTTAACCCCTCAAGAGAATATAAGCTTCTTTAGGATAAAGGGTATTTTATCTTAAAATTTTATTTTTGAATCCCTAATGCCTAGAACATAGTATGTATTTAATAAATATTTTTGAGATTGAACTAGACTAGATTAGATTTACATAGTGTAGTATTTTTGAATTAAATAATTTAGAAAATAAATCAATCACAAAACACCAAGAGTAAAACCTTGCTTCCCTCCTTTCCCCAGTCTGCTCCCACTCTCCACATAATTGTAGGATTCTTTTTTCATCTAAGATATAATGTCTAGCCCTTTGTGAATATATAAAATATGAGGGGTGAAAATACTGACTGGACGAAACATGAAATGAATGCTCTTTACAGTCTTCTTCAACTCAGACTTATCCATTTCTAATTTTTATGAGGCTTTTTTATTTCAGATGTCAGCAAAGGTGTCATTATGCCTTTCCCAAAGGCTCACCAGGGCTTCTCTTGCCTGCCAAGAGGACACATTAATTTCTGGGAAACAAATCAAGGTCTTCCTAAGGTTATAATGAATTGCAAACAACTAGAAAATGGTGTGATATTGAGATGTGTTGGGGTTGGGGGGGCATTGGTTGATTCTGATATTATTTCATACTTATTCAAATACTGGAGGGGGAAGGAGTGACAATGATCCCATTGAGGGATCACAGATAAGCCAGCACTGCCAGAGCTGTGTCAACATGTACTCTATTAGTGTATAATTTTCTAGATCTTATACGTGTTTGCCATTCCTACATGACAAAGTTCCTTGAAAAAAAAGAACTATTATGTTTTTATCTTTCTATATACAAGCCTAGTCAAATCCTTTGAATATAGCAAGAACTCAGTACTTTCTGAATTGAATGACTAGAAAGTACAAGATATCACCATTGTATCATACTTGAATTTGTAATATTAAGATTTTAATTAAAACAATTGCTTCCCCATCTAAACTTTGAAATGATATACAAATTCTACGTAAGACATCAATAGAAAATTAATTTTTAAGTAGTGACTTAAAATTACAATTTTAAGTAGCGAGTTAAAATTATAATTTTTATTTGTTTCTAACATGTTTTCTGAATTAGTTTGTATTTTGCTATTTCTAGCTAATATTGAACTTCTGTAAGTATGGTGTTTTTGAAAATAATATCAATCTATTAATTTACTGGTGAAACAATGCTAAAACAATATTTTAATGAAAGATATGACTATTAGTTATAGTTGCCATGAAGTGTTTTTTTTTAATTTCACATAGACCTACTTCCAGATAAGGAAACACTCATTATCATCATTTTTAGCTTCTTTTCTACAATTTATAATCCTACCAAATTACCCAGGACATAGGGAAGTCATAATCTGCTTAGAAGTCACACAGCCAGTGTATATAAGAGGGTGTGCTTGAACCCATGTTTTCTTAATAGGAAATTCAGCTCTCTTTCCACTATGAAATGCTATTGACAAGAAATATTCTTCTGTCCTTAGGTTTATAGCTTTAGTCAAATTACAGCTTTAGTCAAATCTATGATAAAGTGCTTTAAGCTTTGAAATGGAAAGGATTTGCACATGGTTCATATTTGCCTTAGGGGGCTTGGTCACATATTTGCACTTGTTTGTGCATTTCCGTTAATCTAAGATCTACCCAAAGAATATGGGGGACCAGAAACATTCCAGCATAGTTTGAAAAACAAACACAACACATTGTCAACTAATCTCCTGGGTCATCAGAGTAAAATACATGCAAACCCATATGCATACATGTAGATAGTTCCCTAATTTCTGTCAGTATTTAGGAAAGTATTTAATCCTGGAGCTTGATTTCTCTGAAGACATTTAAATAAATAATGATAAACAATCATGATTTTCTCTCTAAATGCTAAGTCTAGATCATCATTTTCCTTATATCATATTGGATGTGCTGTGACTGAACTTTTCAATAACTCATTGATAGTGTTACTAAGTCAAGCCTCAAGTGGCTGTGGCTGATAATCAAGCTTTTCAACCTAACACCTCTGCAGGGTGCAAGCCATTTCATTCTGTATCTTCTAATGTGAAAAGTAAAAAGTATGCTTATGGAACCATGCCATTTTAAGTAAGAAAAAATTGGATTTTACTGCTTTGTAGGGAAAAATGACTATAGAAAGTAAGCCTGCTTGAACTATAAAATAATTTTTTCATTCATCTTCCTTTTCCAATTTTAATGATTCAAACAAATTTAATGGTCATTTCTTAAAAAAAGGTCCATCGCCATGGAGATATAATTTCCAAAGAATTAGCAAGCATTAAACTTTCCATCCTTTAGGAGGGAGTAGTTTTCTATCTCCTCTAGTCAGATAAATAAATGGGAAGGAAGGCAATTTCCTCAGCTACCCTTAGAATGCCAGATTGACTCTACTCTTCTCTTATAATGCTTTTGGTACTCATTTAATTCTTCCCTTTAATAAAAGCTAATTTATTTAACCGACTGACTATTAATAGAAAATATACTGATAGGCACTCTGAGCTATAGCAATAGGAAGAGTATGGTACAGGGTCACCCTTAGAACAAAAACAGCCAAATCTTTAGGGGGCTCAGTGAATATAAGAGCTACTTAGGAAAACAATACATACAAAATTGAAACACATTTACAAACATACATATACACATCCATGCAAACTTTAAATACTCAAATACATATACACATACATAACCTGTATATGAGAGCATAAAAATATATGGTAAGTGATGATCAGGGTCATTTAAAGAAACCAGAATTTCTGACCCCACATCCAATACTACTTATACTATAACAATATTAAAACACTGTTTTTACATTTATCAGTGAACTCATTCACACTCCTCTTGCCATATGACTTTTGAAAGATAATTCCATATGCCTCATATTTCATAGAATGTAAGATGTCAATCCATTCATAGAATGTAAGATGTACCATCCAAATGTTTACTAACTATTAAAAAATTTAACAGAAATATAATTTGTTAGAATATACTATTTTAAAATTGAGGTTAATGCTTTCAGAAATACATTTGAAATACAAAGATAAAACTTTACTTGCTATTACTTTTAAAGTTATAGTTTACCAGTGAAATCAAGGTTTCTTAGTCAGTGATCTGTGGTTTCATATAGTGAATGTCTTATAAAGTATTTTTAAAATGCCATTTCTAACAATATTTATAAATTTTGGGGGAAAAATGCCTCAAACACTTTCCAACAACTAAAAAGAAAAAAATGTAACATTATCCCATATACAATTTCCCAATTTTCAAAATGATCTTTAAAGATCACATTACCAGCCTGGGAAAATCAGGCTGCTAAAGGAACAGATCATAGGCTGGCGAACCTAAACTCATATTCAGGGCATGCCATTCTGCTAACAGCAAGAAACCATTTTTTCCCTAGAGAATTCAAAAAATAGCTACTATGAAAGTGTAGCTACAAATTTGCCATTTTTCTACTCTTTTGAAAATAATCAATTCTGCATTACCAAAATGATATATAGAAAATGATCTTTGTACTTTCAACAGGGAACTGAAGCAATGATCAGTTGGCTTTCCAGTACTGAGATCAAAAAAATCTTTTAACCACATACTGAAACATTTTACTTCAAGATCAGGTATATGATTATAAGAGAAATGATGTCTCTTCTCTAACTCAATAATGCATTTTCTCCTAAGGTGCACTCTTGCATTATGTATTAGCTGGCTATGTTATGTTCATGGCAATGTTAGCAATAGTCTAGTAGAGAAACATTGAGTTCATGATGAACATAGTGAAAAATTAGAGAATTTCACAAGAGATCTTCAACTTCCCTGCCGAATTGAAATGGACAGCTGGGGGAGACATAAGTACTTTATGGAATTGCCTAACAGTATTTTATTCTGACTTGGCCACTACAGAATCAACTACACAAACAAGTATTTTACTAACAGAGAATATTATGCCCTTAGGTAATTTTTGTTTGAAATGAAGTGGTGTGGTTCAGTTGCAAAATGCAGTGCAAGTTGAATTAGCAAGACATCTGTGGTATTTATCCCCTCAAATTAGGGTGGAATAATCCTGCTTATTGGGCTTTCTGGTATCTCTTTGGAAATTGATTGGACAAGACTTGGAAATGTGACTAGTTTCTGGTCACACACTATCTGGTGATGAGACTTTTTATTGTTGTTGGTTTGTTTTTTGGTTTCCTGTCTTTAGAAGAAGCATCCTAAGCCTACCTGTATCGTATCAACAGAAATTGCAAGAGGGTCAGAAAGCAGTCACACTTTTGAACTCTCCAGTACTTGCAATGTCCCCTTAATAGAGTAGAATACATATGGCTACCACATAGATAGGCATAGATATAACTATCCTGTTATCCACCCTTTTCTTGGAGTCTTCCTCTTCTTTTTTTCTAGGGCAAAAACGTAGTGATGATATTGCCCTGGAAATAGAGGCAGGAAGACATATTTTCAAATCCTGGTCCTCCTGTGTGATTGGGAACAAGCCACTTAATTATTTCTGACCAAAAACAACTCTCTAAAGGTTCTATTTTCAAGTTAGGAGCTGTGTTTGCAGGACTCCTAATACTAAAGACATAGAAGTGTGTAGTATGACCATATATCTAGAGTTATAAGGGAAATCAGAGACCTTCTATTTCAACTCTCTATTTTACTGATTAAGAACTCACTCAGAGAGCTTAAATGACTTACCTGTGGTCTCATGGGTAATAAGCATTGGAGGCAGGATTTAAACCTATGTCATCTCATTTGTTAGTCACTGATTTTGCACTGTCCCATAAAGCTTTGCACCACAGATTTGTGGCATATAGTCCTTTGAATTTATTAGAACTGTTTACAGGTAATCATCTACCAACTAGAATGCACACTCTTTGATGGCAAAAACTAAGTATCTTTGTATTTTCCTCAGCAATTAGAAAAATGCTTTATGAATGGCAATCACTTAGTAAATGTTTCTTCATATTGACACAAAGGTGTTGTTTTGGTGTAAATTACATAGCTATTTGAGATTTACATTGTATATCAATGAATGATTAAGTAAACAGATTAACATAATGTAGGATAAAATACACATTAAAAAGAGTTTTATATTTTTATAACTCAGGTTATATGTATTCTTGCTTTCATATAAGTAGTTGTAAAGGCAAAGCATAGGCATTACTTGGTATTCTGTATCACATCAAATATTACAGTTGCTTGGATTTCATCATTCTTTTTTAAGAGTAATGCCATTAACAAAATGATGCATAAATTAGATGTCTCCAAAATATTCTTAATAAAGAGATTGAGTAATGTAATGCAAGAAGAAATTAAAATGGGTAATTTGAAGTTTTGTCTGTCTACATTTGTTTGTATAATAGTGCCTTTACATAGCAACATTTTCCTGATGTCCTTTGGGAAGAGAACTCTGTGAGCTGGAATTGCATCTTCACTGCATCCATGCAATTATTTTTTTAAAACTCTGATTTTCTCTCTTAAAATAAATACTAAGTATTGGTTCCAAGGCAGAAGAGCAATCAATAATGGCTAGGCAAATGGATTTAAGTGACTTGCTCAAGGTCATATAGGTAAGAAGTATTGGAGGATGGATTAGAGAGCATGCACAGAATTCTAATTCAATATCATGAGTCCTGATGTTCTTTATAGGAAAAATCCTTTATCATGAAACCACAAGGATGGAGAAGGGAGAGAAAGAGAGAGAGAGAGAGAGAAACTGACTTGAAGTAAAGGAAACAAAAGAAAACAATACAAAACAAAAATGAAAACAAAACAAAACAAAACAAACAAAAATTCCTTAGGTTTTAAATATCCAAAAATGAATGGAGAAATAATGTTTTTTTTTATCACCACTAGATTTTAGTAGAAAACATCTAGATCTCTACAGCACTGTCAAAGTGTAACTTATAAAAAATAGCACTGTTAGAAAAAATATCTTCCCAAAGTTGTCATAGGTTACTTTTTCGTTGCATAAATTTTCTTAAATTTCAGGCTAGAGTATTGATACATGCATGGTGTGACAGGACACCTCTAAACAAGGTTTCATGAACCAGGATACTCACTTATAGTTAATAATAATTAACTATTAGATCTTAAGTTAATGTGCAAAGAAATTTTAAAATTTAAAAGAAATATCTTATTTGATCCTCACAAGAACCCTAAATAGTAGATTTTATTATATCCTCATTCTATAGATAAGGAAACTGAGGCAAAGAGAAATTAAGTTTCTTGTCTAGGGTCACAGAGCTACAAGTTTCCTGCAGCTAGATTTAAATTCAGGTTTTCTTTACTCCAGACCCAGTGCTCTATCCAATGTGCCACCTAGCTGCCAAATAAACTAGTCGAACTTTTGGCAATTTTCATTGTTTTGTCACCTGGGAGACCTTAACTACCCCATTTGAAAGTGTCCAAGTAAGATGTTTTGTTCTATGACCATTGTGATAGTAACACCTCATGAAGGGAAAACAAACAAACAAACAAACAAACAAAAAAACAAAAAAACACTGGTAAGAATAGCTATCTTTTCCACTGTCATGAATGGTGGCCAAAAACAGATGGGATCTACATCCGAGGAATAGAAAAAGTGGTAAAAAAAAACTGAATAGATAGCCAAGTTTTCCAAAGAGTTTTATTCACATATGATATTATACTAAATTAATTCCTAAGAACAATGCAATATAACATGTAATCAGAAAATCTCATGTGTGAGAAGGGCAGCCATTTAGTGTACATCCTAAATACATAGAAATTACCACAGTGTCACTGGAGTTTGATAACTTATCTGTCAGGGTAAGGGAAGGAAGGATACATAATACTTCCCCTGCAGTCTTATTTTGAGTGACTACCAAAAATATCATCTTGTAATAAACAAAAATGAATACAAAGTGGGGGCAGCTGGGTAGCTCAGTGGAGTGAGAGTCAGGCCTAGAGACAGGAGGTCCTAGGTTCAAACCTGGCCTCAGCCACTTCCCAGCTATGTGACCCTGGGCAAGTCACTTGACCCCCATTGCCCACCCTTACCAATCTTCCACCTATGAGACAATACACCGAAGAACAAGGGTTTAAAAAAATGAATACAAAGTATGTATATAAGAAAGTTTCTGATGATGGGCAGATTAAAAATATCCAATTTGATCAGAGGTTCTTAAGGGTTTTTTTTTTTTGCTTTTTTTCCCCTTTCCATGGATTCCTTTGGCAGTCTGATAAAAACTATAAAATTATGGGCAACTTTTCAGAATAATAATTAAACTCCTGCCTCAGACAATTTACTAGCCGTGTAACTGAGTAAGTCATTTAGGTTTGCTGTAATCCACTAGAGAAAGAAATATTAAGCCACTTCAACATCTTTGCCAAGAATATCTCAAGGACAGTATGGGTATGATACTGTCCAAGGGGTCACAAAGAATGAGATACAAATAAACTACTGAAGAACAATACACACACATTTGCAGCTATTTCCAGATATGTAAAAAGCAACATTACACAGGGGTTTAAAAATTGGGTTCAAGAAACACTTTTCTTATGAATGGCATATGGCTGAGATAGACTACACTTAGTCCCTCACTTCTCCCACACCATACATTTCTCTAGGACTATAAAGTGCACATAATTTACCAGTTTAAATTGATAACAATTTTCCTCGCTGGAGAAATACCTACACTGAATGTATATCCTCCCTACATCTGCACGTAATGTGAGAAGGAACATGAGATGCTGGGAATTGGAGTTCTAGGATACAGATACTAATTACACAGCTAAAAGGAATAATGAACTGGAAGAATTCCATGTCAACTGGACTGACCTTTCAGAAATAATGCAGAGTGAAAGGAGTTTTAGAACCAGGAGAACATTATACACAGAGATGGATATACTGTGGTATAATAGAATATAATGGACTTCTCTACTAGCAGCGATGCAATGATTCAGGACAATTCTGAGGGACTTATGAGAAAGGATGCTATCCATATCCAGAGAAGGAACTGTGTGAGTAGAAACACAGAAAAAAAACAAACAATGGATCACTTGGTTCGATGGGAATATGATTAGGGATGTAGACTCTTAATCATCGGTGGGCAACCTTTATGGCTGTGAGAGCCATAAATGCCTGTGGAAAGAGGAGGATGGAGGCTGAAGGCACTGGAATATGGGGCGGGGGCTGAAGAGCCCCCTGGGGCACATCCTGGGGCTCTGCCTGGACTGGCTGGTCATGAGGTAGAGCCAGATATGGCTCGAGAGCCATACCTTGCCAACCCCTGCTCTAAATGATCACTCTATTGCAAACATTAATAATATAGAAATAAGTCTTGATCAATGACACATGCAAAACCTAATGGAATTGCTCATTGGCTATAGGAGGTGGGTGAGATGAGGGGAGGGAAAGAACATGAATCATGTAACCATGGAAAAATATTCCAAATAAAATAAATAAACTTAATTTTAAAAAAAGCTCCAAGAATCTTAGCTGCTCTGTAATAGATACTTCATGAATTTTCTGCCATTTAACATGGTGGTCTCTATCTCATCTCCTGATCCTGGAAATTACTTGTTCTATTGGCATCTCTGTACTAGAAGAATTAATGGCAGTTGGATCTAATTCATACCATCCTCATTTCATATTTTTTGTGTGTGTGTCTGATGTTAAAAATAATATGGGATATTAGATATATGGTGTAAAAAAACCCTCGACTGTGTTTGTAGATGGCAAACATCAAATCTAACTGATATAATGTTTAATTATCTAAACAAATTTTTGCACAAATTTAAATAGCTCAGAAATTAAGGTCCCATTCAGTGAATTCCTCACTTTTAAATAAAATCATATCAGTAGAGCCATTATATAAATTCCTCCTAACAAGAAACTGAAACTTTGGAATGAATTAGTAAAGAACAACTCTCCTTTTAGGGTATAACTGACCTATTACTTAAGAAGAAAATTTTTGAAATGACTGTGTTATGTCTACAGTCCACAGTTGGCAAGAGATTGTAGTTGCTAGAGAACTGGTTTTGCATCCAGGAAAACCTGAGCTAAAGCCTAAGCTATGACACATACTGGTTGTTTTTGTTTTTGTGTTTTTACTTTCTCAATGCTCTAGGAAACTCCAAGATTTTAAATTTGTAAGATGTTGCCGACTTGCATTAGTGGAAAGAATAACTTCAACGAAAAGTTCCCTTTATTAGAGAAATTACTGTTACATTCTCTTTGCCTTCCTTCTATAGGTAATAAATGAACAGAGGGAATTATTGCACTTTCCAAATTCCCTCACTCATTCCTAGGGTGTCAATGAGTGTGCAAATGATTAGGTAAATCTAAAGATATAGTAATAAAATTTTTCTTTTGGTTGTTAAATTGCTAAAAATTAAGAACTGATTTACATTCTTGTACAATCTTTTTTTTAAACATTTAATAATATTCGTTTTTAACATGGTTACATGATTCATGCTCCTACTTTCCCCTTCACCCCCCACACCCCTCCCATAGCCGACGCACATTTCCAGTGGTTCACCATGTGTCATTGATCAAGACCTATTTCCAAATTGTTGATAGTTGCATTGGTGTGGTAGTTTCGAGTCTACATCCCCAATCATGTCCAACCCTACCCATGCATTCAAGCAGTTGTTTTTCTTATATGTTTCCTCTCCTGCAGTCCTTCCTCTGAATGTGGGTAGCGTTATTTACCATAAATCCCTGAGAGCTGTCCTGTGTCATTTCATTGCAGATGGTACAGAAATCCATTACATTCGATTTTACCATACTATATTAGTCTCTGTGTACAGTGTTCTTCTGGCTCTGCTCCTTTCACTCTGCATCAGTTCCTGGAGGTCTTTCCAGTTCACCTGGAACTCCACCAGTTTATTATTCCTTTTAGCACAATAGTATTCCATCACCAGCATATACCACAATTTGTTCAGCCATTCCCCAATTGAAGGACATACCCTCATTTTCCAGTTTTTTGCCACCACAAAAAGCACAGCTATAAATCTTTTCATACAAGTCTGTTTATCTATGATCTCTTTGGGGTACAAACCCAAAAAAGGTATGGCTGGATCAAGGGGAAGGCATTTTTTATAGCCCTTTGAGCATAGTTCCAAATTGCCAGCCAGAATGGTTGAATCAGTTCACAACTCCACAAGCAATGCATTAATGTCCCAATTTTGCCAAAACCCCTCCAACATTCATTACTCTCCCCTTTTTTCATTTTAGCCAATCTGCTAGGTGTGAGGTGATACCTCAGAGTTGTTTTGATTTGCATTTCTCTAATTATTAGAGATTTAGAACACTTTCTCATGTGATTATTGATACTTTTGATTTCTTCATCTGAAAATTGTCTATTCACGTCCCTTGCCCATTTATCAAATTGGGGAATGTCTTCATTTTTTTTGTACAATTGATTTAGCTCCTTGTATATTTGAGTAACTAGACCTTTGTCAGAGTTTTTTGTTATAAGGATTTCTTTCCCAATTTGTTGTTTCCCTTCTGATTTTGGATGCATTGTTTTTGTTTGTACAAAAGCCTTTTAGTTTAATATAATCAAAACCATTTAATTTACATTTTGTAATTTTCTCTAGCTCTTGCTTGGTTTTAAAATCTTTACTTTCCCAGAGTTCTGACAGGTATACTATTCTGTGTTCACTTCACTTATTTATAGTTTCCCTCTTTATATTCAAGTCATTCACCCATTCTGAATTTTTCTTGGTGTCGGGTGTGAGGTGTTGATCTGAACCGAATCTCTCCCATATTGTTTTCCAAATTTCCCAGCAGTTTTTTGTCAAATAGTGGATTCATGTCCCAAAAGTTGGGCTCTTTGGGTTTACCATACACTGTCTTGCTGATGTCATTTACCCCAAGTCTATTCCACTCTCTGTCTCTTAGCCAGTACTATATTGTTTTGATGACTGCTGCTTTATAGTATAGCTTAATATCTGGTACTGCTAGGCCCCCTTCCTTCACATTTTTTCATTATTTCCCTTGATATTCTTGATCTTTTGTTATTCCAAATGAAATTTGTTATAGTTTTTTTCTAATTCAGTAAAGAAGTTTTTTGCAGTTTGATAGGTATGGTGCTAAATAAGTAAATTAATTTGGGTAGAATGGTCATTTTTATTATGTTAGCTCGTCCTACTTATGAGCAATAAATGGCTTTCCAATTGTTGAGATCCAGTTTTATTTGTTTGGAAAGTGTTTTGTAGTTGTTTTCATATAATTGCTGTTTGTTTTGGTAGATAGATTCTCAAGTATTTTATATTGTCTAGGGTGATTTTAAATGGTATTTCTCTTTCTACCTCTTGCTGCTATGATGTGTTGGAAATATATAGAAATGCTGATGATTTATGTGCATTTATTTTGTATCCTGCAACTTTGCTAAAGTTGTTGATTATTTCTACAAGCTTCTTAGTTGATTCTCTAGGATTTTTTAAGTATGCCATCATATCATCTGCAAAGAGTAATAGCTTAGTCTCCTAAGTAGATTGACCAGTACTTTGTCTATTTTATCTGTTTTTTCAAAATACCAGCTTCTAGTCTTATTTATTAATTCAATAGTTCTTTTACTTTTGATTTTATTAATTTCTCCCTTAATTTTTAGTATTTCTAATTTAGTTTTCATCTGGGGATTTTTAATTTGCTCGCTTTCTAATTTTTTGAGTTGCATGCCCAATTCATTAATCTCTGCCCTCCTTAATTTGTTAATGTATGCACTCAAGGATATAAATTTCCCCCTGAGTACTGCCTTGGTTGCATTCCACAGAGTTTGGTAGGATGTCTCATCATTGTCATTCTCTTCAATGAAATTGTTGATTGTTTCTATGATTTCTTCTTTGACTAATTTGTTTTGGAGAATCATATTATTTAATTTCCAATTAGTTTTTGATTTGCCTGTCCAGGTGCCCTTACTAATTATTATTTTTATTGCATTATGATCTGAGAAGGTTACATTTATTATTTCTGCTCTTTTGCATTTGTTTTCAATGTTTCTATGCCCTATTACATGTTTTCATTATTTTGGGAGGGTCTGGATCCTTGTTTGTTCTCCTCTTCTGTTTGCTGGGCTGTCTGGATTTTCTCTGTGTAAAAGCTGTCGAGTGTTAAAGATTTCTTCTTCTTGTTCTTAATCTTTCTCTTTTGGTCTTCCTGATTCTGAGTTGCCATTGTTAGCCCAGGTCATTCTCAGGTTTATCCTCACGCTGACTCAGGTCTGGTTTTTCTCAAGGTCAAGCCCCCTGGTGGACCCTCTTGCTTGATCCTCTGCCTGAGGTTCCTTTACAAGTCTCAGGGTGCTGCTTCCACAGTCGTATACCCGTCTGCACTGGGTCCCCACTCAGGGTTTCAGAGCCTTCGCTCACAGGCACGCCTGTGTCCGCCTTCGCTTGGGCCTGAGCTCAAAGTCCACACTCAAAGTCCGTGCACATTCTTTAGCCTTTTGGGGTCCTAAGTCTTGCTGCTCTCAGGAACAGGTCCTCAATGGGTGCCCCAAACTTGCTCTATTTCTCTTGAGCTGGCTTTGGCATTGTAGGTGGTGTGTGTGTGTGTGTGGGGGGGGTTGCTGAGCCCGCAATTTAGTGAGAGCTGTTTCACCCCTTTATAGCATGGAAATGCCCCGATTCCACATACCTTCCACGCTGCGCCCTGTTGTGGGGTCCCTCCATTAGTCTGGATTTGTTTTTATGTCCCCTTGAGGAGTCCCGTATGTTTCGGTTAGGAGAGGTTAAGAGCTGCTTTTTAGTCTGCTGCCATCTTAACCAGGAAGCTCCTCTTGCACAATCTTAAAGATATCAACTGGTATGGAAAACCAATTTGCTAAATTACGTAAAGAAAGATATTCTCAGTCATATAAAATGTTAAACAGACCAATCCAGATATGGTTCCTTTTCAATTATACTCTTGTGTAATTTGTTATAATTATCTGTAGCAATAATAGCTCCAGGAATCACACATGTTTTTACACAATTTCAGCTAACAAGTATAATTAGAAAATAGCTATTATACAGATTACAGACTGAGACTTATAAAATAACCTTCAGATATTTGTCTTTGCATCTCCCAAGGCATATATCCAAGGTAGTTTTACAAAGAATGATTGGAAGAGTTTAGCATTTGACAGTAGTTCAGCTATGTTGGCTTGGGGAATCTTGGCAAAATATGAAGAAACATTGTAAAAAAAAATAAGCTAAGAAACCTTTGCAATTTTAGTTTCACTCTTAAAAAAATAATGGTCTAATCCTCTTCTAGGGGTTCCTAGATAAGAATAAAACAAAATAAAAAGGCATGTGGAATTCCAAACAAATAAAACAAAAAGGCCTAATACTTATAACCACACTGATAAAGACAAAGACAGAAGAAATATATATACTAATTTAATAAAATGTAAGGCAGTTATCTTTTTATGGTCAACGTGTCAAAATCAGGGAATGTTATTTTGATAAAGTAAGTGTTGAATTCAATTTAAAATACATATGCTTGTGTAATATTCAGTCATTAAATGTGATATAGGAAGAATTATTTCTAATTGTAGGAATAGGGTTTTTTTTTAATTAAAAAAAATTAAACCCTTAACCTCTGTGTATTGGCTCCTAGGTGGAAGAGTGGTAAGGGTGGGTAATGGGGGTTAAGTGACTTGTCCTGGGTCACACAGCTGGGAAGTGTCTGAGGCCAGATTTGAACCTAGGACCTCTCGTCTCTAGGCCTGACTCTCAATCCACTGAGCAACCCAGCTGCCCCCAGGAATTGCTTTCTGATAAGATTTGCAAGGAATAGATATGAACAATGAACTTGGTAAAATTTTTGAACATATATAATTGAGTAATCTAAAAATTAGTAGTATTTCTGTTTAGCAAGGGTGCTTTTGTTCACTTCAAGTCAATGAAAAAATAATTTGTTAAACACTTACAATATACTAGGAATGCTAAATGTAGGAGATACAGAGATGAAAATAGATATAAAGATAAAAATAGAACTATCATTCTCATAAGGTGCTTATTGAATCAGTGGTAGCTATTTAAATTTTACCGCTGACATACATTGTCAATGTTACTATAATACTGACAAGTAAACAATCAATCTCTCTGATTCTCAGTTTTTTTTCCCAAATGTAAAATGGATATGACATTACCAAATGCAGCTCTGATGGGGATAAAATACCACTTAGAAATGTACTTCATAAACCATAAACTACTGTGTATGTGTGAATTAATATTATTATAATGAGAAGGAATGCTAATAAAATAAATATTTTCAACACCATTCAGAAATTGTGGAGTTGCTGAAGCACTGAAATATTCACGTGTTTTGACTAGTTGGAAAATGAGTCAATCAATATTTATTGAATATCTGCTGTGTATATTGCCAAATGACATTTATCATGAAGAAATGAGAGATATGAGAGGAACCAAAGGCATGTACATTGTACAACTAACATAATAGATGTATTACCATTCACGCTGATGTTAGTAATTCAAGCATTACTTTTCTGTTCACTAATTTTTTTAATTTTTTAAAATTTTTTATTTAGAATATTTTTCCATGGTTACATGATTCATAATCCCTTATCCCCCACCCCCACCAAAGCTGACAAGCAGTTCCACTGGGTTATACACGTATCATTGTTCAAAACATATTTCTATGTTATTTGTATTTGAAGTAGCGTTATCCTTTACCATCAAAACCCTAATCACGTCCCTATCATACTATGTGATCGAGCACATATTTTTCTAATGCATTTCTGGTTCCAGTTTTCTCTGGATGTGAATAGTGTTCTTTCTCACATTGCTGCTGGCAGAAAAGTCTATTACATTCTATTGTACCATAAAGTATCAGTCTGTATACAATGTTCTTCTGTTTCTGCACCTTTTGCTCTGCATCAATCCCTAGAGGTCATTCCAGTTCATGTAGAATTCCTCCAGTGTGTTATTTCTTTAAGTACAATAGTATTCCATCACCATCCAATACCACAATTTGTTCACCCATTCCCCAATCGATGGACACCCCCTCAGTTTTCAATTTTTGTGACCACAAAGAATACAGCTATGAATATTTTTGTACAAGTCTTTTTCCTTTTTTTCTCTTTGGGGTACAATCCCAGCAGTTGTATGACTGGGTCAAAGGGCAGATATTCATTAAATTTCTTTGCACATAGTTCCAAATTGCCCTCCAGAATGGTTGGAACAATTCACAACTACACTAGCAGTGTATTAGTTTCCCAATTTTGCCACATCCTCTCCAACATTTATCACTTTCCTTTGCACTCACATTGGCCAATCTGCTAGGTGTCAGGTGGTACCTCAGAGTTATTTTAACTTTCATTTCTCTAATCAGGGGGTATTTAGAACACTTTTTCATGTGTTTATTGATAATTTTGATTTCATTATGTGAAAACTGCCTATTCATGCCCCTTAAACACTTGTAGATTGGAGAATGGCTTGATTTTTTGCATATTTGACTTAGTTCCTTATATATTTGGGAAATTAGACCCTGTCAGAGAATTTTGTTATAAAAATGTTTTCTCAGTTTGTTGCTTTCCTTTTAATTTTGGTTGTATTGGTTTTGTTTGTACAAAAACATTTTAATTTGCTATAATCAAAGTCATTCATTTTACATTTTGAAATGTTATTTATCTCGTGCTTGGTGTTTAATTCCTTCCTTTCCCACAGATCTGACAGGTATAGTAATCTATGTTAACCTAATTTATTGATGATTTCACTTTTTATATTTGAAGCATTTACCCATTTTGAATTTATCTCGGTATAGGGTATAAGATGTTGATCTAAACCTAATCTCTCCCATACTCCTTTCCAATTTTCCGAGCAGTTTTTGTCAAAAAGCGGATTCTTATCCCAAAAGCTGGGATATTTGGGTTTATTCAACAGTAGCTTGCTGAGGTCATTTATCCCTAGTCTATTTCATTGAACCACTCTTCTGACTCTAAGCCAGTACCATATCATATTGATAACCACTGCTTTATAGCAGTTTAAGATCTGGTACTGCTAGGCCCCCCATCTTCATATTTGTTTTTTTATTATTTCTCTTGATATTCTTGATCTTTTGTTTTTCCAGATGAAATTTGTTATAATTTTTTCTAATTCTATAAAAAAGGTTTTTTTTGTAGTTTGATAAATATGGCACTGAATGAGTAGATTAATTAGGTAGGATTTTCATTTTTATTATATTAGCTCATCCTACCCAGGAGCAATTAACATTTTTCCATTTGTTTAGGTCTAGTTTTAATTGTGTAAAAACTGTTTTGTAGTTGTGTTCATATAATTCCTGTGTTTGTCTTGACAGATAGATTCCTAAATATTTTATAATGTCTGGGGAGATTTTAAATAAAGCTTCTCTTTCTAACTCCTATTGCTGAGTTTTGTTGGAAATATAAAGAAATGCTGATGATTTACGTGGGTTAATTTTTACCCTGCAACTATGCTAAAGTTATTGATTATTTCCACTTGACTTTTAGTTGATTTTCTGGGGTTCTTTAAGTATACCATCATATCATCTACAAAAAGTGATAGTTTAGTCTTCTCATTGCCTACTTTAATCCCTTCAATTTCTTTTTTTCTTATCTAATTATTACTGCTAGTGTTTCTAGTACAATATTGAATAAAAGAGGTGATAATGGGCATCCTTGCTTCACTCCTGATCTTATTGGGAAGGCTTCTAACTTATCCCCATTGCAGATGATACTTGCTGATGGTTCTAAATATATACTGTTTATTATTTTGAGAAATGGACCTTCTATTCCTATACTTTCTAGTGTTTTTATTAGCAATTGATGTTATATGTTGTTAAAGGCTTTCTCTGCATCCTTTGAGATAATCATGTGATTTTGTTGGTTTGCTTATTGATATGGTCAATTGTTTGAATGGTTCTCCTAATATTAAACCATCTTTGCATTCCTCATATAAATCCCACTTGATCATAGTGGATAATCCTCTTGATCACTTGCGGGAGTCTTTTTGCTAGTATTCTATTTAAGTTTTTTCATCTATATTCATTAAGGAAATGGGTCTATAGTTTTCTTTCTCAGTTTTTGGTCTGCCTGGCTTTGGAATCAGAATCATATTTTGTCATAAAAGGAATTTGATAAAACTCCTTCCTTGCTTATTTTGTCAAATAATTTGTATGGTATTGGGATTAGTTGTTCTTTAAATATTTGATAGACTTCATTTGTGAATTCATCTGGTCCTGGGGATGTTTTCTTAAGGAGTTCCTTGATGGCTTGTTCAATTCTTTTTCTGAGAAGGGATTATTTAAAAATTATATCTCCTTTTTTGTTAATCTGGGCAGTTTATATTTTTGTAAATATTCACCCATTTCTCCTAGATTGTCATATTTATTGCCATATAATTAAGCAAAGTAATTCTTTTTTTAAAAAAAACCCTTACCTTCCGTCTTGGAGTCGATACTGTATATTGGCTCCAAGGCAGAAGAGGGGTAAGGGCTAGGCAATGAGGGTTAAGTGACTTGCCCAGGGTCACACAGCTGGGAAGTATCTGAGGCCAGATTTGAACCTAGGACCTACTATCTCTAGGCCTGGTTCTCAATCCACTGAGCTACCCAGCTGCCCCTAAGTGAAGTAGTTCTTAATAATTTCCATGATTTCCTCTTCATTAGAAGTGAGATTTTCCCTTTCATTTTTGATACTATTAATTTGATTTTCTTCTTTCTTTTTTTATTAAATTGACTAACCCTTTATCTATCTTTTCAAAATACTAGCTCCTAGTCTTATTTATTAGTTCAATTGTTCTTTTACTTTCAATTTGATTAATTTCTCCTTTAATTTTTAGGATTTCCAATTTGGATTTTATCTGGGGATTTTTAATTTGTTCTTTTTCTAATTTTTAAGTTGCATACCCAATTCATTGATCCCAACATTCTCTATTTTCTTGGAATAAGCACTCAGAGATATAAATTTTCCCATGGCTATTGCTTTGGCTGTATTCCATAGGTTTTGGTATAATGTCTCCTCATTGTCATTCTCTTTTATGAAGTCTATAATTGTTTCTATGATTTCTTATTTGTCCCACCTCTTTTCAAGAATTAATGATTTGATTTAGTTTCCAATTAATTTTAAATTTGCCTTTCCATGGACCCTTGTTAATTATAATTTTTACTGAATGGTGATCTGAATAAGCAGAATTTATTATTTCTGTTTTTCTGCATTTGTTTGTAATATTTCTATGCCCTAGTATATGGTCAATCTTTGTATATATTCCATGTACTGCTGAGAAGAAGGTATATTCCTATATATTCCTGTTCAATTTTCTCCATATATCTATTAATTCTAATTTTTCTAGCACTTAATTTACTACACTTACTTCTTTCTTATTTATTTTTTGATTTGATTTATCTGGTTCTGTAAGGAGAAGGTTAATATTCCCCACTAGTGTGATCTTACTATCTATTTTCTCCTTTAGCTCCTTCAATTTTTCCTTTAGAAATCTAGATGCTATACCATTTGGTGCATAAATGTTTAGTAATGATATTACTTCATTGTTTATAGTACTTTTTAGCAAAATGAAATTTTCTTTCTTTTTTTTTTTTTACTTTAGAAGATGCATAATATATTCTGCTCCAACCTTTTACCTTTAATCTGTGCATGCCAACTTGCCTCAAATGTGTTTCTTGTAAACAACATATGGTAGGATTCTGGTTTTTAATCCACTCTGCTTTCTGCTTCTGTTTAATGGATGAGCTTATCCCATCTACATTAAGCATTGTTATTTCTAACTGTGTGTTGCCCTCCATTGTATTATTGCCTTTGGATCTTGCTCTATTCCCTTTCACTCTGTTCCTTCTCACCAGTATTTTGCTTTTTGTCACCCCCACAACTTTTCCCTCCCTTCACTTACCCCCCCACTTCCCTGGTCTTGTTCCCCTTCTACTTCTCTTTAGGGGAAGATAGAATGCTGTGTCCCACTGAGTATACTTGTTTTTCCCTCTGTGAGCCAGTTACAAAGAAAGTAAAGTTCAAGTACTGCCTTTCACCACCCTTATCCTCCCCTCTCTATATTGATTTTTTCTTCACTTTATGATATATTTGTTTTGTGCAATATTTTACTCTTCATTGGAGAGAATTTTTGTGGTGAAATGGGGAGCTACTGGTTACTTCTCCATCTTGGTTCCACCCCTAGAAGTCCCTTTATAGGCCTTCTGTTTGGTTTTTATGAAATTCTATGGCTATGGAGAAATTCAGGGTCCTTTTTCAAGCATGAGCTCTTATTTCTAAAATGTAGCAATTTAGAAGTAGAAAAATTAAAAAGAGAAAGATCATTGAAGAGTAGTCAGCCTATGAAAGTTGAGCCCATATAAGTCTAATAGTGTAGAAATTGTATGGATTGAGTAAGCCACACTGACTCCGTCTTGTGACTTAATTCTATATCTAGGTGAGTTCTCTTTCTATTCAATGTTGGGTCTAGTATAAATTCTGTCTTATGAAAAAACTTTATTCAGTTATGAGAAATGTTAAAAAATCTTTGTAGTATTGTTTGAACCTAGTCCTATATGGTTGGGAAGCTGTACCACCTTTACCTATGGCTTAGAGACCCTTAACTAAGGACCTACATCTGTGATAGTGAACCTATGGCATGTGTGCCAAAGATGGCATGCAGAGACCTCTCTGTGGGCACATGTCACCCACAAGAGATAGTACTAGAAAGTAGAGGAAAAGCACAGGGACATTCCCTTCCCCTTCTCCAACATGCCTCCCAGCCCCTCTGCCCAGCAGCCCAATGGAAGCTCTTACTCCCTACCCTGAATGGAGAAACTGGACTACTCTCATCCCTTTCTCCTTCTCCTGTCTGAGGTAAGGCAGTGAGCCAGGGTAGTGGTTGGATGGGGCACAGCACACAGTCTCTAGAAGGTTCTAAAAAAATTTGCCATCTTTGACCTAGGTTATAGTGACCAGAAACTCAGTCAAATCTGAAGACTGATGTAAGGAATTTTCTCACAATTATACCTGTCAAGCAACTCATAATTCTTATCTAAAACATGACCCTATATAGGTCAATCTGAACTTTTTTTGTTCTTTTGATTAAATGTAGTTACTTTGGGGGTGGGGGAGTAAGACTCTTCTTTTTTTTATTTCAGTGAATCATACCTGTTTCCTTTTCTTCTCTCAACCCAAAAAGCCCTTAAGTATTCTTTCAATTAGAAATTAAGTTACCTAGTATTATATCCTGATTTATACCCTGTTGATTATTTTCTTTTAATGTATAAAAATCTGCATCCTCCTATATTCAGGGTCATATGCCAAGCTGAAGAAACCTGGTACCAATTGGTTATGGAATTGGCATGCCTTGCTTAATAAATATATATTCTTTGAAGCTCAAACCCTTGCTTTCTCATTTTTTTCCCATTCTGTCACAGTTGTGAAGTGATCCAACCATTCTGGATGGTAATTTGGAACTATGAAGATTGCCTGCCCTTTGATCCAGCCACACCATTGCTGGGTTTGTACCCCAAAGGGACATAGGGGAAAAGACATGTACAAAAATGTTTATAGCCTCGCTATTTGTGGTGGCAAAAAACTGGAAAATGAGGGTATGCCCTTCAGTTGGGAAATGGCTGAATAAATTGTGGTATATGTTTGTGATGGAATATTATTGTGCTCAAAGGAATAATAAACTGGAGGAATTCCATGTGAACCGGAATGATCTCCAAGAATTGATACAGAGTGAAAGGAGCAGAACCAGGAGAACATTGTACACAGAGAGTGATATACTGTGGTAAAATCAAATGTAATGGACTTCTGTACTAACAGCAATGCAATGATCCAGGACAATTCAGAGGGATTTATGGAAAAAAACATCACCCACATTCAGAGGAAGAACTACAGGAGTGGAAATACAGAAGAAAAACAATTGCTTGAACACATGGGTTGATGAGGACATGATTTGGGATGTAGACTCTAAATGACCACCCTAGTGCAAGTATCAATAATATGGAAATAGGTCTTGATCAATGACACATGAAGAAACCAGTGGAAATGCACATTGGCTATGGTGGAGGGTTGGGTAATGGGGGGGGTGGCAGGGAGAGTAAGAACATGAATCATGTCACCATGAAAATTTTTTTTTCTAAAAAATAAAAATTTAAATGGCAAATTTTTCCTGTCACAATAGTAACCAACTTTGAACATTAAAAATTGATGCAGCTTTATAAAAGAGTTCTAAATTAGTCTATCAAACCTTTAACAATGATATTTATCATTTTGGCGGTCACTTAGTGGATTTTCATTTTTTGAGGCTACTACTGTTCTCCATTGGAAGGGACAAGAAAATCAATTGACTTCAATTATTTCAGATATTTATTAAGAGCAGAACAAGATATTAGTATGATTAGTTTTCATAAAGCTTAATAAAACTTTGCTTGTCTCCTTGGAGAATACAATCTAATAGAGGTGAGATGTTAACAAATAAAACTAGCATGAGACCTAATATTAGAAAATAGAGGAGTTGTAAACAGAACCCTACACAAAACCCGTAAAGGCAGAAATAATATTTAGCTTGGAAATGAGATAAGGATTCAGAAAAGAGATGGCACCTAAACTGAGTTTTTGAAGCTAAGGTGTAAATTATTACAGAATATTTAGGAAATGTTCTTTGAAGCCATCACAAAGAAGATACTTTGGAAGAAAGATTTCTATTATGTAAGAAAATCCTTGGAAACAGAATAGAAAAAAAAGAAAATATACATATATATATATATATATGTGTGTGTGTGTGTGTGTGTGTGTGTGTGTGTGTGTGTGTGTAGCCAGGTGTGATTTCATAATACCTAATAAAACATCTGGCAAGACAGTAGGTGGTTGTGACCCTCATCACTGGGCTCTAGCACACATGCTGAATGAAAATATGGTGATCTGAATTTAGTGATCTTGCTTTTATGTGTCATTCCTGACACATCATATTCCCTCATTCCAACTCCCACCCCCACAGACTGAAAAAAATAATAAAGGTAACTATTTTCTCTCAAAGATGAATAATAAACATCAGTACAAAGACAGACATCAGAGTTTCTTAATTAACTTCTTTAAATTATTTCTATTAAAATTAAGATTTCTCATTATTAGTAATAATAGTTTGGTCTTTTTGACACTAATAGGAATGTGAATTTAGAGGGACATTATGCCACTGAATTAGATAAGCAGAATATCGATTCCAAGACAAGATCTGATTGTGCTGTGAAACATATTTCACAAAATCTTAACATTAGAAAGTAAATCTGATGTTATTTAGGTTAACAATTATGTAATCAAATTTGCCATATATAAGTTTCCTAATGAAATGCCTTTTCATCTTCTCTTGAAGATCTTTCATGAACAGCAAAATCTAGTTTCTGAGACGACCTATCCCATTTTTTCATTATGTGTATTTATTTTAAAGCTTTTCTTTATTCCAAGACTAAACTTACCTCTCTGAAATTTTCACCATTTGCTTTCCCTGTCTGCTGTACATAAGCAGAAAAATAATTAATCTTAGACAATTTATTTAAAATATGCAAAGCCCATTGTCATGTACCCTTAAATTATCTCTTTTCTTTGATAGACATACCCATTTCCTTCAAATGATACTAATATTGTGAACTCAAGACCTCTTAAAATGTTGCTCACTCACTTTTGGACATTCTGTATCTTATTAATATCCTTAAAATTTATCACTCAGATCTTAATGCAGTCATTTAGTTATTGTCCGACAGCAGCAGATTACAAAAAGCTAATCACATCCATATCCCCAGACAGTATATCTCTCTTGATGAAGTCTATATTTTGTATAAGCATCAGGATCTATATATTTTGCCACCTTGATTAAAGATGTGTTTGACAAGGAACTCTTGCTTGTTCCTCTGACCCTTACAGTGAGATGGGAAAGATGTTCATAGATCATTGGCAACCAATTAGGAAACTCTGACTGTACAATAGGCTTTAAAAGGAGAGAAAAGGGAGTTCTAGTCCCAATCAGTCATCTCTCAGTTCTACTGCTTTTGCCTTGTGTTTCTTGAATGAATAGCAAACCTGATTTGGATATTTTCAGACTTTATGGTTACCCCTTGAGAATCAGAGGTGTTGAGTTACTGAGAGTTGCAGATGTTGGTTGCACAATAGCTTTCTCTGGAGGGTTAAATATGACCAGAACCAGGGGGATGATCCATTTCCTTAATGGCCAGAATATTTGAAAATATTTCTCTCATAGTGTATAACGTATAATTAAGGGAAAGAGAAATTTCTTCATTTGTTCCACAAATTTCCTGGGAGAATATAATAGAGGTAGCTAACAGTAGATTTCTGAATCAGTTTATGAACTTCAATAAGTCTTTTTCATCTCTGAGTTTGATTCATTTTTTACCTCTGAAGACAATATGATGGGAGAAATAGACAGAAAGACAGAAAAAAATAGATGGATATTTTTAGTGCTTATCATGCACTTAGCATTAGGCTGTACTCTATAAATTCAAATATGAACAAAAAATATTTTCAACTTATTTCAACCTCCTCAAGGATTTTTCATTCTATTGGGAGACCACTGCACATAAATGGAAGCTAGAAAGTTGGGTAGGAGAAGAAAAAATTTTCACAGAAGGAGGTGGGAAAATCTGGAAAGTCAGAGGTGGACTTGTAGTGAAATGAGCATGGGCTGAGTACCTTATGACCTGATAGTCTGGGGAAAGAATTGGAAATTTTAAAAGGCTGCAAGGTTCTTGCATTTATATTCCCAACACACATATGTATATATTTATGCATATATATGATACATGAATACTAAATACATATATATATATATATAATTTGTCTGCATGTGTTTTATGTTTTAAGCATTTCTTTTCTGCTTAAGGAAATAGATAACTGTGCTATACCTGATACCTATGATTTGTGTAAATTGAGAATATTTTCTATAAGTGTCCCTATTAGTTCATAGTAGAGACATCTTAGACATGATCCAAACCTAATTTCTCTGGTAACATGAAAAAGGGATAACAATAAAGTACAGTTTAAAAAAAAAGAAAGAAAAAAAAAACCTGAATCTCTCTTTCATTTCACACTCTGCTCAGAATTGAGTTTGGTCTGCTTAAGTCAAAACAAGTCCCTTCTGAAATGTAGTGTTCTCTGAGACCCACGTGGGAATATCATTTACTTAATATTTGAGTCTCAGTTGAGATAATATTCACAAGTCATTTCTAAATCTTAAAGAACTTTGCTCTCCTTTCTCATTTCTGTCTCTGTTCTCTCTCTGTGTCTGTCTCTTGCCATGCTTATGTCTGTCTCTGTATCTATATGTAGAGAGAGATAGTGAGACAGAGATAATAGATCTCCATGAATGTATGAATATATACATATATGCATATATATGGAGATCTCTTATTATTATTAGAGCATTTCCATTAATAACATCATGGGAACTGTCTAGTCAAGGAATGATTGGACTATAAATCCATTACACATTATGCTCTCACTCATTTCCATTTCTATATCATCTTCTTTATAAGATCTAATTCTTGGAAATATTCAGAGATGCTGTTTTCTTCCTGATAAGGAGGACATGTATCTGAGAAATGTGATTTACAATGACATTGAAAAAATACTGTCATCAAAAATTACTTTTTACAAGATAAAGTGTTAAATTAGAAAGTAAACAGACATGCAAATCTGTATGTTAACTAAAATTTCTATTGTGGACTAAGAGAAAAGGATATTTCCTTAATGAGTATAGTATTGGCAAATTATATTTGCATGTATTGCTCTAGCAGAAAGGGAATTTCATGAATTTGTATGAAGTTAATATAAGTTTAGTGATCATCTAAGAATGTTGATCAGTGGCAAAAAATCACAAAATTAGAAATCTTTTTGAGTGGGGCTTTTACAGTATTCAATACACAGTGTTAGATTTCTTAAGTTCCTCTTAAGTTTGCCAAAATTTCATATTCAATTAAGGACAATAAATGAGGTAGAAATTAGTCAACAAAATAATAATATAAGAAATATACCTACCAAATTAGGAAAATATATATAGACAAGTTTGTTGTGAAATATAAACTAAAAAAATAGACATTCATTTTGTCAGAAATAAAACATATCAATTAAATACAATGCATATGACTATCAGTTACTTTATGTGCTCAACAAAGTTACTAATGATCTCTTAATTGATAAGAATGGTCTTTTCTCAATTGTCTTCTTTGTTGCAGTATTCATCTCTATTGAATAAAATCCTTTCCTGGATACTCTTATCCTCCTAGTTTTTTTTATAACTCTCATCTCTTCCAGTTTTTTTTTTACTTCCTGTCTGATGACCCTCGTTCTTCCTAGAGCATCTTTTATATAGAATCATAATCTTTGTCAACCCCTTTGAGCAAATACAAGACCCCATATTGACTGATTTTTCTTCCCCTTCTCTCCAGGATAGCTTACCTTTTGTGATCTCTGAGGATGACCATATCTATATATTCAGTCCACCATGTGATCATATAATAGATGCTTAATAAATGCTACTCAACTGACTGGCATATGTTATGTTTGTAATAACAGGGATGTCTGGGAAGCTAATGGACTGGCCTGAACTAGGTGCCAGCAAGACTCACTTCTCCCTCGCACACAGGCTTGAGTGAGTAGGGAGGGGGTAAGGTACTCCTTGCTCTCAAACCCCTCTCTCCAAGCAGTTAGTTTTCATTTGAATATGGAGGCAGGCCAGTGTGTCTTCAGACAGGACCCAGCAAAGCCAATCTCTAATGATGTTCCCTTTCTCAACTTATATTCCTCACAGGTCTGATTGAGGGACAAAAGAGAAGCTTCATCTCCATGTTAAGGACTGAGAAGATCTGACTTCTTAGGCTGGCAACTGACAGGAACCAAGTTTGATGGCAGTATTGAGTATACCCAAATAATACCCAGAAACAGCTATTAAAAGATGAAGTTTATAATGATAAAAGAAGGAAAGGATAGGCAAGGAGGGGGTAACCAGGATTTGGATAAGATCAGGGAAGCCCTGAACTGTCAGGTAGGAACTGTCCCTCCCCCCAGGAGGGAGTGGCAGACTTGATATCTAACTGGCCCTCTAAGTTTATAATAATCACTTCTAATAACTAAATAACCAAATAACTATTATATTGATGTTGGAAAGGTCTAATCCTACTAGACAGGCAATCTCCTGAGTAGAAACCACAATGGCTTTTGCCACTATGGCCTCCCAGGCAAACCCCAAACCAGGAACAGTGAGCAGAGAGACCTGCTCAACTCAACCCCAAGGAATCAACTGTCTAACTCCTTTCCAACTGTCCCCTCACCCAGAGTTCTCCAGGGGGGTCCCCTGGAATTCTGGGTGAGGCTTGACCCTGTATCTTGCAGGAATTCCACCCTGCCATTTTCTATATTACACATATCTATTTCTTACCTTTCTACAGAGTTTTAATACTACCTGCCATACATTCCAACCTAAATTACTAAATTATATCTCATATGCAATATGTCTAAAACAATACATATAAATATATGTATGTGCATATATGTATATATGTGTGTATTTACATTATAAATTATATAGAGAATATACATATATATGTATATATGTTCAAACCCAACTCTATTCCTAACTTCCCTGTTATCATTGAGCAAAAATAAAAAAACAAAAAAAAAACACAAAACAACTTCCAGTCTATCAGATCTAAATTCACTAATGATCTTGACTTTTCTCTTTTTTTCCTTTCTTATCCTTCATATTTCATTTTGTTAATTCTGTTTCCTCAACATCACACGAATCTCTCTCCTTCTCTCCATTCACAAGGACAGCACTCAAGTTCAAATCCTCATTATAGGTAAGTTATTGCAAATGATTTCTAATTCACATAATCTTTTTAAAACCCTTACCTTCAATCTTAGAATCAATATCATGTATTGGTTTTAAAGCAGAAGAGCAGTAAGGGCTAGGCAACTGGGGTCAAGTGACTCACTCAAGGTCACACAGCTAGGAAGTGTCGGAAGTCATATTTGAACCCAGGACCTCCTGTCTCTAAGGCCTGCCTCTCAGTCCACTGAACCGCCCAGCTGTACCCAATTCACATACATTTTTCTAGTCTCTCCTCCTTCCAAGACATTCTCCACACATCTACCACATTAATATTTCTAAAGTACAGTTCTGATAATGTTATATCTTCTTCAGAAAGTATCACTGATATTTTATTGTCTTTAGAATATAAATAAAATACCAGTATATCCCAGTATATACATACATACATGTATATGTGTACACACACACACACACATATGTATGTATGTATGTATACTTCAGAAAGTATCACTGGTATTTTATATATACCAATTATATTGTCCTATATCTGCCAAAATCTGTATCATCTCTGACAATTCACTAAATTCCTTTATGTACCTAACTTCCTATATATGTTAAATAAGAAATAGACTAAATAGGTTTTTTGGGGGGGAGGGGGGAACAGAAGGAAATTACTCTCCATTTCCCATCAGTGGCTTTCTTTAGTTTTGACTCCATAGAGTAAATACATATAACTATAACTATAACTATAACTATATATATATATGTATATACATACACATATATAT
>NC_058130.1:658791600-658885457 GCF_016433145.1 Gracilinanus agilis
TATTCCTTTTCAATCTTGTCATTTCTGGTGTTCAATTTGCTTATCAGTTCATTTGATTTCTGAGCCTCACTTTCCAATTGCAAGATTCTACCTTTTAAACTGTTATTTTCTTGCCAGATCTCTTCCATTTTCCTCAGAATCTCAGTTTTGAACTCTTCCATAGCTTGTGAGGAGTTTTCCTTATTTGAGGAGGGTCCGGATGCTTGTTTGTTTTCCTCCTCTGTTTGCTCGGTTGTCTGGATTTTCTCTGTGTAAAAGCTGTCGAGTGTTAAAGACTTCTTCTTTTTGTTATTATTCTTTCTCTTCTGAACCTCCTGATGCTGAGTAGCCATCATTAGCCCAGCAGCTTCTCAGCTTTATCCTCGGGCTCAGTGTCTGTTCCAAGTCTATTGGCTCCTGAGGTCTGAATTCTGGTTTTTTCCAAGGTCAAGCCCCCTGGTGGGCCCTCTTGCTTGATCCTCTGCTGGAGGTTTCTTTACAAGTCTCAGGGCGCTGCTTCCACAGTCCTATACCCGTCTGCACTGGTTCCCCACTTAGGCTTTAGTTCTGCCTCCACCCACGCCTCTACTCAGCCAGCACTCTCTGAGCCCAGCTTCCTGCTCTGGCGCGCGCGCTCAGATTTCGCGTGCTTTTTTTGACTTAATGGGGTCCTAAGTCTTGCTGCTCTCAGGAACAGGTCCCGGAGCTGCTGATGACTCGATGGGTGCCCCAAACTTGCCCTATTTCTTTTTAGCTGGGTTCGGAGCTATAGATGAGTGTGGAGGGGGTGGGGGTTGGGCGGTTGCTCAGCGCGCGATTGAGTGAGAGCCCTTTATAGCTTGGAAATGTCTCGATTCCACGTACCTTCCACGCTGTGCCCTGTTGTGGGGTTCCTCCGTTCGTCTGGACTTGTTTTTATGTCCCCTTGAGGAGTTTTGTGTGTTTCGGTCAGGAGAGGTTAAGAGCTGCTTCTTACTCTGCCGCCATCTTAACCCGGAAACTTTATATATATTTTCTATATAATCAACCTTTCCCAACTCCCAGGAGAATATAACTATTTGAGGGCATGGTTCTCCTTTTTTTTTCTTTATAGAAAAACTCAGAGGTACAGGGAATATAATGCTTATCCTGGTGTCAAGAATAACTGCATTCAAATCTTGTCTCTGATATTTTGAAGCTTTGTGACCCTTAGCAAGTTACTTAAGTTGTCCTTTGTCAGAGTTCTTATATATAAAATGGGGATAATAATACAAGCTGCATCCAAGAGTTTTATGAGGATAAATTGAAATAATATTTGTAAAGTGCTTTGTAATCCTAAAATTGCTATATAAATGATGATGATGGTTGTGATGATTGGCATTTTTATTGTCATTACTGATATAGCACAGTCTTTGTCCTAAAGGAAGCTTTTAATAGTTTTTATTAAGGAAATTGCTATACACAAAATATATGATAATCTGAGAAAATAAAATAATTACAAATCTTGACCAAGTATGTTGTCCTATATCTGCCAAAATCTGTATTATCTCTGACAATTCATAAATTCTGTATGTACCTAACTTCCCAAATATGTTAAATAAGAAATGGACTAAATGTTTTTTGGGGGGACAGAAGGAAATTAACTCTCCATTTCTCATCAGTGGCTTTCCTTATTTTTGACTTCATAGAAAACAATGTCCCTGTGCTTGTAGCCTCTGGTGGCTTTTACTCTCCACTGGTTTCTCAGTTCTCTCTTTTTTTGAAGGAAGAAACAAGCATTTATTAAGTATTACTAAGTATCAGGCACTGTGATAAATGCTTTACAAATACCTCATTTAAATCTCACAACAATCTTGTGGTTATACTAGGTACAATGGATCCTAGGAGGTAGGTACTGTTATTACCATCATTTTATACTTGAGGAAATCTAGGCAGACAAAAGTTTAATAACTTGTCCAGAGTCACATAGCCAGTATCTGATGCCAAATTTGAACCCAGTTATTCCTGACTTGAGGCCCATCAAAATGCCCACTGTGCCACCAGAAGCCTCTAAAGAGACAGAAGCATATTTGGTCTAGTTTGACTAGATCTTAGAATAAACACATAGTATGAATAGCATTAGCTAAGACTAGAAAAGGCAAAATAGGACCAGACCGTAGGGTATTGGCTTCTATGAAGAGGGATTTTATTTTGTAATCTTTGAAGGTGTTTGTAAATTAAATAATTAGCTCTTTTTTTCAAGGAAGATTGTAATAGAAAAGTACTATACAGAAATAACATATCAGTAAATGTTTATTGATAATTATTTTAAAGGCTTGATGTATTACCTGTCAACTGAAAATTTAATAAGGTGATTAAAAAAAACACTTGTATTTTGCCATGCTCTACTACTAACTCAGAATGTAAGCTTCTACTTAAATAAAAATAGGTTGGGTCCAAATTTATAAATGTGTATCCACATTTCGTTAATGAAAATGTTTCTTATTTTAATTGTCAAAGATCTTCAAAGGACTAGTCACATCCACAAAGTTACCTTAAAAAAGGAAAGCTTGACTAGAGTTCTTGTATTAGCCAGTGTTTGTGGATAGTCAGACATCACAATACAGGTTAATTCTTTTCTGTCAAAAAGTATTACTTCAAAAAGGAAAATATGTCCCAGATCTTTGTTGAAATATCTGTGAAGTTCAGCTACATCATATTAGGTTTAAAGTTCTTTACAAAGCCATTTTCCTTTTCATGTTTCTCTTGATTTTTGTGATTGGATATCAAACTTTCCATTTAGTGCTGGTCTTCTCTGTGCAAATACTTGGAAATCTATCTTGTTGAATGCCCAAACTTTCCCCTGGAAGTATATAGTTAGTTTTGATGGGTAGGTGATCCTTGGTTGTAGATCCAGTTCTCTTGCCTTTCTGAATATCATGTTCCAAGCCTTGTGGTCTTTTAGAGTGGAGGCTGCCAGATCCCGTGTGATCCTGATTGGTGCTACTTCATATCTGAATTGTCTCTTTCTGGCTTCTTGTAAATTTTTTTCTTTTAATTGGAAGCTCTTGAATTTGGCTATTATATTCCTGGGGGTTGTCTTTTCTGGGTCTAGTGTAGTGGGTGATCTATGGATCCTTTCAATCTCTATATTGCCCTCTTGTTCTGGAACTTCAGGGCAATTTTGCTGAATAATTTCTTTTAGTATGGAGTCCAAATTTCTATTAATTTCTGCTTTTTCATGAAGACCAATGATTCTCAGATTGTCTCTTCTAGACCTGTTTTCTTGGTCTGTCACTTTGTCATTGAGATATTTCATGTTTCCTTATGTTTTATCAGTCCTTTGACTTTGTTTTATTTGTTCTTGCTCTCTTGAGAGATCATTAGCTTCTAATTGCTCAATTCTAGCCTTTAGGGACTGGTTTTTGGCTATATTTTGGTTTTCCTTTTCAATCTGGTCATTTCTGGTGTTCAATTTACTTGCCTCACTTTTCAATTGTGAAATTCTGCCTTTTAAACTGTTATTTTCTTGCCAGATTTTGGTTTCCAGTTTGCTTACCATTTCGTTTGTTTTTGGGGCATCTTTCTCCAGTTGGGAGTTTCTGTCTTCTAACCTGTTAATTTCCTTTTGAGCTATTTCCCACTTCTCTCACCAAATCTCTTCCGTCTTTCTCATCATCTCAGATTTGAACTCTTCAATACCTTGTGGCCAATTTTCATTATTTTGTGGAGGGTTGGATTTGATTACTTGTTTGTTCTCTTCTGTTGTTTGCTCTGTTGTCTGAATTTTACCTGTGTAAAAGTTGTCGAGTGTTACAAATTTCTTCTTAATGATCTTTCTCTTTTGGAGTTCTTGTCTCTGGCTTGCCATTGTCTGCCCTGTGCCCTCTCAGGTTTATCCTCACATTCAGGGTCTGTCTGAGCTCTTTAGGCTCCTGAGTTCTCTGGTCTAATTGTTCTCAGGGTCTAGCCTCCTGGTGGTCCCTTGCTTGTTCCTCTGCCCAAGGCTCCTTTAACAGTCTCAGGGCGCTGCTTCCACAGTTGTGCACCCCTCTGCACTTGGTCCCCACTCAATGTCCATGCCTGCCCTCAGGATCCAAATCCTCACCTGTGCTCAGGATCCGTGTCTGGGCTTGCGTCCATGCCCTCACTTGTGCCAACTCTGAGTCTTTGTTCAAAGTCCATGTATTCTTTAGCCTCTTGGGGTCTTAAGTCTTGCTGCTCTCAGGGGCAGGCCCTGGTGACCCCAGGTAGCTGCCAAGGACTTAATGCTTGCCCCAAGCTTGCTCTAACCCTTGTGCACTGGCTTTGGCACTGTAGGTGGGGTGGGGGAGGTGGTTGCTAAGCTCACATTTTAGTGAGAGCTGTTTCACCCCTTTATACCATGGAAATGCCCCAATTCTATGTACCTCTGATACTGTGCCCTGTTGTTGGGTCCCTTCATTCTTCTGGATTTGTTTTTATGTCTTCTTGAGGAGTCCTATGTTTCGGTTAGGAGAGGTTAAGCAGCTGCTTTTTACTCTGCCACCATCTTAACCAGGAAGTCCTCTTAGCTCTCTTTTGCATGTTATTTTCTCCCATTATATTGTAAGGTACTTAGCATCAGGGAGTCTCTTCATAATACATGTTATTATTGAATTGAAGGAAATAAACATTATTAAAGTTTTACTATATGTCAAATATTATCGTAAGTACTTAGTAAACATTATCTTTTTGTTCTTATAACAACCAGGAAAGTAAATGCTATGATCCCCCCAATTCATGGGTGACATATCCTCAGATTCTGGAAACAAAGCTTAAATATCTTGCCTGGGTTCACATAGCTAAAATATGTTTAAAGCTAGATATAAAATCAGTTTTGCTTGACTCCAAACTTAATGCTCTGTCTGCTGAGAAATAAATCTCAATAATTCTTATTATTTATATAAAATGTTAAAGTTTTTAATGTGCTTTATATGAATTATCCCATTTGAACTTCACAACAGCTCTTTATTTATTATTTATTATTTATTATTTAAGAATGTATTGAAGTTAAGATTATCTCCATTCTGTAGATGATTAAACTGAGGGTCAATAAGGTTAAATAACTTTCTCACGATTAATGTGCTTAGGAAATATCAAAGGCTGAATTCAAGTGTATATATTTTTTTCTAAGTAAATCATTGTATAACATGTCAAATATAACACTTTTGTTTCTTTTTTGCCAGTGTTCTTTCCCTTTATTTCTCCTCTTTGTCTTTTGCTATAACTATCATTTCTAGGACCATATCAAAGAGTGATGTTGAAAACTTACCTTCATATTCCACCATTTATCTTAGAAAAATGTCTTTAACTACTTTACATTATATATAATGTTTGTTATTATTAGTAAGTAGATATTATTTCATATGATAGGAAAAAGTTAATTTATTCATAGGCTAATGAGAATTTTTATTAGAAGCAAGTGTTAGAGTTTGTCAAAAGCCTTTTTAGTAACTGTTGATACCAATGAATGTTTTTATTATTGATATTATTCTAGTATAAATTCAATGTAGTAAGTTAAATATTTTATTAGTTTTAAGAAATAAGCATATGGTTTTATTGGTCAATTCAATATTTTTCACTCTTAAACTTGTTAATCTCTTTTTTGATCTTCAGAATTTCTACTTTATTGTTTTGTTAGTTTTTCCCAATGTAGCTTATCATGACTTTCATGCCAATGTAGTACCTACTAGATACAAGGTCTCAATACATCTCAATATTTTCCCATGAAAATGATGTTGTCTTACACCTATAGCACCTTTCTTTCAAATAATTTTATGAAGTTAATGAGGAAAATAATTTTCTTCATATTACAGCAGAGAACACTGAGTCATGATATAATATCAGCCATATACTTAAAAGAGAATAACTAAGGCAAAAGACTTGTCTTCTGATTCCAGTGAATTCCATCAATCTTCCTATTACTCTATTTTGCCTATCTGAACAGTCAAGGCAGTAGTATAGAAGTATTATTTCTCAAGTAAGAAAACTGAAATCATTATATCTATTCACTTTGCTAAGAGGCCACCACTTATGATATCTGACAAATTGTGATGGAAAGTGGAGTCCTAGCTGTCACAATCCAGACAATCCTTCATAACAACTGAGGGCTAAATATCTAAAACCCTTGTCAGACCCATGCATGTCAGAATTCCAGTTTATTCCATATTTTGTGCTTTCAGAATGCACTGCATAATTCATGTCTACCTTTAGGCACCCTTTGGATGGACAGACAAAGCTGCAAGTTAAATTATTTCACTTTAATACTGAGCCATCACACAAGTGATGTGTAGCAAGAAATTAAGGTAAAGAGAAAAATCTGACTTTCCTCTCTGCATGCAAACACAATATTTTATTTTATTTTCAACCATGGCTAAAAGATCAAGAAAGTATGATAAAAGGCAACTTAGAAATCACATCTGCAGCATAATCATAATATTAATTATCCACATTTCACATAAAAGATAAACAAAATAATGCATCTCCTCAAAAATTCTCATTAATGTTATGAATTTTCTAATTTACAACAGATTGATATTTATTTTAAGAGTCCAGAAACCAATATGAATACTCAAGAAGACGGTGAAAAATGAGTTACCTTTTCTTCTCAACTCTTTCACTCTCCACTCCATAGACAATAGGTTTTTTCTTCTCCTGCATCTGAGAGGTAAACTTTCAAAATTTTATTTTTCTAGAATCAGAATTCTATGCCACTTTCTAGACAGCTCCTCAACATGTTCCTTATAATCTGACCATTATCCTCATCTTTCTTTTGCAAACATGGACCCCGCCTATGAGTCACAAGGTTCTGGTAGGTTGAATTCTGTGTCATTGTGACTAGAATCATGCCTAATTTGTATTCCAAAGTGATAAAAAGCAAAAAGGAGAAGGACCTTTATGTAGAAAAATATTTAAAGCAGTTCTTTTTGTGGGGCCAAGGAATTAGAAATTGAAGGGATACTCATCAGTTGGGAAATTTGTAAGTAAATTATAGAATATGATGATAATGGAATATCATTGTGATGTAATCATGACAAGCATCAGAAGTTCAGAAAAACCTGGAAAGATGTAGACAAATTGAAGTAGAGTGTAGTAAGCAGAACCAGGAGAAAACTGTATACAGTGCAATAATAGAAATACTGTACAATGGACAACTGTTGAATAACAGCTATTCTCAGTAATGCAATGATCCAAAACAATCTCAAGGACACATGATTTTAAAAAAACAAATCTTAATAATGAAAAAATGTGAAGGAAGGGGGTCTAGCAGTACCAGATATTAAACTGTACTATAAATAAGCGGTCATCAAAACGGTATGGTTCTGACTAAGAGAAAGAAGGGAGGATCAGTGGAATAGACTTGGGATAAGTGACGTCAGATGCAAGACAGTATATGATAAACACAAAGAGCCCAACTTTTGGGACAAAAATCCACTATTTGACAAAAACTGTTGGGAAATTTGGAAAAGAATATGGGAGAGATTAGGTTTGGCCCAACATCTCACACCATACACCAAGATAAATTCAGAATGGGTGAATGACTTGAATATAAAGAGGGAAACTCTAAATAAGTTAAATGAACATAGAATAGTTTACTTGTCAGATCTCTGGGAAAGGAAAGATTTTAAAACCAAGTAAGAGCTAGAGAAAATTACAAAATATAAAATTAATGATTTTGATTATATCAAACTAAAAAGCTTTTGTATAAACAAAAACAGTGTAGCCAAAATCAGAAGGGAAAAAACAAATTGGGAAAAAAATATTTATAACAAAAAACTCTGACAGAGGTCTAATTACTCAAATATACAAGGAGTTAAACCAATTGTATCAAAAATCAAACCATTCCCCAAATGATAAATGGGCAAGAGACATGAATAGGCAATTTTCAGATAAAGAAATCAAAAGTATCAATAAGCACATGAGAAAGTATTCTAAATCTCTAATAATTAGAGAAATGCAAATCAAAACAACTCTAAGGTATTACCTCATACCTAGCAGATTTGCTAAAATGAAAGAAGGGGAGAGTAATGAATGCTGGAGGGTATGTGGCAAAATTGGGAAATTAATGCATTGCTGGTGGAGTTGTGAACTGATCCAACCATTCTGGCTGGCAATTTGGAACTATGCTCAAACGGCTATAAAAAAATACCTGCCCTTTGATCCAGCCATACCATTGTTGGGTTTGTACCCCAAAAAGATCATAAATAAACAGACTTGTACGAAAATATTTATAGCCGCGCTTTTTGTGGTGGCAAAAAAAACTGGAAAAGGAGGGTATGTCTTTCAGTTGGGGAATGGCTGAACAAATTGTGGTATATGCTGGTGATGGAACACTATTGTGCCCAAAGGAATAATAAACTGGAGGAAATCCTTGTGAACTGGAAAGACCTCCAGAAATTGATGCAGAGTGAAAGGAGCAGAGCCAGAAGAACATTGTACACTGAGACCAATACACTGTGGTAAAATCAAATGTAATGGACTTCTGTACTAGAAGCAATGCAATGACCCAAGACAATTCTGAGGGATTTATGGAAAAGAATGCTACCCACATTCAGAGGAAGAACTACAGTAGTGGAAATAGAAGGAAAACAACTGCTTGAGCACATGGGTTGAGGTGGACATGATTGGGGATGTAGACTCGAAACTACCACACCAATGCAACTATCAACAATTTGGAAATAGGTCTTGATCAATGATACATGCTAAAACCAGTGAAAATATGCATCAGCCAATGCGGGGGGGGAGCTTGGAGGGTGAAGGGGAAAGTAAGAGCATGAATTATAAAACCATGTTAACTTTTATAAAAAATAAATATTAATAAATGCTTAAAAAAAACAAATCTTCCATTTGCTTCCAGAGAAAGAACCAATAGAGTCTGAATGAATAACAAAACAAACATATTTTCAACTTTCTTTCTTTTTTTTGTTTGAATATCTTTCTACAAAATGATTAATATGGAAAAATGTTTTACATGATAGCACATGTAAAGTATATATCAGATTTCTTACTATCTCATAGAGTGGCATGGAGAGAGAGGGATATAATATAGGACTCAAATTCTTTTTTAAAATGCTGAAACTATTTTTACATGTTATTGAGGAAAAAAGAAAAGAAAAGATAAAAGAAAATTCATTTAATCATATAGCTTTGTGTTTTTAGTAATAATGAAAGGAATTTCCTGACAAAAACTTCATCTCTGCTAGTAATTTGGTCTGATTCACATCATACAATGAATACCTCCTTATTATATCTTATTATAGAAAAAAATACATTTCACTCAAAAAACTGATGTCCTTATCTAATTTTTTTAAAAAACCTAATGTGAAATAAACCTAAGGTGAAAACCTAATATCCCTGACCTTTTTATACCCCACTTTTATACTATACTCTATGTGCCAGAGGCTATCTCCTGAGAAAAGGGTCCTGATTGAATTTTGGTACTCTATATATTCTTCTTTTGGATATTTTTCTCATATCTTGAAACTCCAGGATTTTGCATTCTCTCATCATTATTGCTAGCTTTCTTATTTTCTTACATGCCTTATATTCACAAAATATTAATTAATTAAAAATAGTGAACCCCTAAATGTGCACAGACTCTGTGTCAGGAAAATGAAGATAGAAATAAAACAATACTCAAATTTGAGGTTTATAATCTCGAGGCAGACAAAATGTACATATATAGTATCAACATGAATTCTGAAAGTCCCAAGTTAGCTCATTTCCCTTGGGAACTTACTTTAAGAGAAGTCCCAAATTGACTTTGCCTTAGAATGACAAGGGATCTCCCAGCACCCATTAAGTATCCTAAATAGGAATAATTTAAATGCTCAAATGATCAGTCCCCCTTTTAGTCTTAGAAATCTCCCCCTTAATATCAGAAATTCTTTCCCAAGAAGACCAACTCCTGTGCAGGAACCATCCTTTTAGTAGACCATTTTAGTAGACTGCTTCCTGACACCCCATCCTCTGGCTACACCTGATTTCCCAAGCCTGCTTACCATCTGTCAGTGTATGATTGATGTGCTTAAATCCCCAAAAGGTATATAAGATCCCTATGTTCTATTATTCTTTAGAGAATCATCTAACACAATAATCCTTTCAAAGATATTGTCCCCAGAGCCCCAGGGTTTTGACTCTGTAGTATTTGTGCTTGGCTCTGTGTAGTAGCCGATTATTATGGACCTATCTCTTTCCTGATTAAAGATTTGGTTTCGCTGATTTCGCTGACTACTTTAGTGGTTCTGTGTTTTTCCAGGTTTATAATAGCTATATTCCAAACATTTACAAAATATGTAAATGATAATCTTGCAAAGGTAGAGTTGATACAGTAATGGGTGGGATGATGAGGAAAACTTCACACAGAAAATGATGCTTAAGCTAAATTTGGAAGAAAAAACAGACAATTCAAGAGGCAGTCATGGAAAGATAGCATATATTTCATGCATGTAAAAGAGTTAATACAAAGTCAAGAAAATATAAACCAAAGGGTTTTTTGTAATGAAGCAAATGAAGGAGAGCTTAGATGGATGGTACATTATTGAAGCAAAATATTAGGGTGACAAGAGATGATAAAGAACTTTTAATTGTCCAAAAAATAAGTTTATATTTGTCTTAATAGAAATAGAGTATGCTCTAAGTATTTTGAATAGGGTAGGTTCAAAATATGATTTGTGCTTTAGGAAAATCACTTTGATGGCTATGTGGAAAATGGATTAGTGTAGGTAGAGAGGAGGTAGGGATTATAATTAGGTTGCTATTACAAAATTCCAAGTGATAAATGATGAAAACATTAACTAGAGTGGTGGCTTGTGAGTGTAGGGAGGTGAGTATGAGTATTAGTAAAATATGATTTAGAAGTAAAAACTATATGACTTTACAAGGAATTCACTATCTTGGGTGGGTGTGAGAAAGTTTAGGATTACACTAAGTTTTCAAACCTAGGTGACTGGAAGGATGAGGGCATCTGACTAAAAAGAAAATAAAAAAAGACAGATGGAGTTCATAAGACAGATGAATTTTGGTGGAAAGTTAAGGAAATATTTTTGATATGTGAAATATGAGTTACTAATCGGACATAGAGTGCAAAAAATACAGTAGGAAGTTGAAATGGAACTGGATTTCAGAAATCCAAATCTATAGATTTGAGTCTAAAATCAGATCTATAGATCTGAGAATCATAAGTAGAGAGATTGCAATTTAATCCATGGGAGAAGAGGAGGTCACCAAGTAAGAAAATACAGAAAAAAGAAGAGAGGGAACTAAACAATCAGGGGAGGTGCTGGGAATATGCATCTGATTACATAGATTCAAAACAAGAAAGCAAAGCAAATCTCCACTCCCATTCCCCTTTGTGTGCCTTGCTCAAGGGCTTGTACATTCCACAATATTTGAAGAACTTCCCCAGTGATTCCTATCAAAGAATAAGGACATAGACTTAACCCTTCATAATGGGATATTTATTTTTCTTCTTGCTATTTCTCTGTGGTCTCCTCAGGATATTGATTTCTTCCCCTTGCTTTTTCTCCAGGGTCTTTTCCATTCAAATGCTCCATAACTTTGCTTTTTCAATTTCTTACAGGCTAGTGTCACCACTGCTTCCATCCCTGGCAGGTGTTCTTAATCTTCCTCTCTACTATTAGTTCTCCTTTGGTATGTTCAATCACACTACTTAGATATCTTTACTCTCTAGCAGCTGAATCTTGAAGGAATTAGCCTAGAGTTTTTACTTTTTCTTGGGCAATTGTATGATATTTTCAGTGCTAGAATGTCTCTGTGCTTTCTGAAATTTGACTCTTTACAATTAGGTCTTATGGATTTCTCCTTAATATTGAGCTCCCTCAGATAATCATGGAAGCCACCTTTATTCACTTTGATTAATCACAAAATTTGTTTCCCATACCTAATTGTATAATCATGAGAACATCCATTTGTTTCTTCCCCTTCCCCAGTGTCCAGATGGTATAAGTCCTCTACTCAGTCAGCACCCTGGAGTACACCAGTGATACCCAAAGTGGGTGCCACCACCCCCGGTGGGTGCTGTAGCAATCCAGGGGGGTGGTGATGGCAACAGGTGCATTTATCTTTCCTATTAATTGCTATTAAAATTAAAAAAAAATAATTTCCAGGGGGCTAAGTAATATTTTTTTCTGGAAAGGATGCGGTAAGACAAAAAAGTTTGGGAACCACTGGAGTACACTGAGGCACTAATATTTTCTATCCATTTCTCTTTTTTCTTCCCACTCTTTCATGGCAGCTGGCCTAGGCCATGTTAATTACCCTTCTAAAGTTTTAAAAAAACATTGAAAAAGGAATAGAAAAGGAACATAGGTCCAAAAGTTCCATCTCTGAATCTATGTAGAAAAAGAAATCTAATTTAAATGGTAATGATTTGTATCTCCAATTTAAATACTGGATAATATTTAATCGAGTAATAAATAATAAAATCTTAACAAGAAAAATGTTTTTTTTAGGCATACCTTTGCAGTGTATAAATTTGAGGCAATGTTATTCTAGAGCTAAGGCTCTTAAATGGCTAATCATACTTTATAAAGTTGTCACACAATAATATTTGTTAGATTTTATGCAGATGTATCATATTGTTATTATTGTTGTTTTTACATTTCAAAAAGAAACATGGCTGACATGTTTCCTACAGTCCTTTGAAAATTTATTGAAAGTAGCAAGGTGACAGAGGATTGAGTGCTGGAACTGGAATCAGAAAGAACTAAGTTCAAATCCAGTCTCAGATTTGAGGCATAGGCAAGTCATTAATATGACTCATAAGCTATAAAGTAAAAGTAATAACAGCACCTACCTCCCAGGGTTGTTGGAGGATAAAATGTGATAATATTGTAACAGTAATTCATAAATCTTAAATCACTTTTTGGTGATATGATGATATTCCTAGAGGATGCTAGAAAATGGACAGAACACAAATCAAAATAATTAACTTTATTAAAGTAGCAGAACATAAAATGAATCCACATAAATAACCAGCATTTCCATTTACTCCCCAAAAAGTCCAACAGCAAGAGTTAGACAAAGAAAATTCCATTCAAAATAACTACAAACAATATAAAATATCAACAAAACAAATCTACCAAATATTTGAACATACTTACAAAACACTTTTAATACAAATAATGGCAGACCTCAATAATTGGAAAAACATTAAATGTTCATGGATAGATAAAGCCAATATAATAAAAATAATAATCATATCTAAATTTATTTACCTATTTAGGGTCATATCAAACTACTAAAATATTTCATGGAACTAAAAAATAATAATAAAATCCATCTATAAGAACAAAATCACAAGCATATCAAGAGAATCAATGAAAACATATGAAAGAAGAACTCCTAGATCTACCAGGTTTCAAAATATACTATAAGGTGTTACACAAAGGAAAAATCTGGTATTGGATAAGAAATAGTGACTTAATGGAATAGATTAGGTAATCAATACCTAGTAATTAATATCCATAGCAATCAATGTTCAATAAACACAAAGATTCAAGTTTTGGGAAGAAAATAATTCACTATTTAATAAAAACTGCTGGAAAAGCTAGAAAATGACATGGTAGAATCTAGAGGCATAACAATATCTCATTCAATATACCAGGATAAAGTCAAGATGCATACTTCATCTAGAAATGAAGAGTGACTCCATAGACAAATTAGGGGAGCATGGAGAAGTTTATCTATATGACTCATGGATAAGGGAAGACTTTGTGACCAGACAAGACACAGAGAATATTATGAAAAATGAAAAGAATAATTTTGCTTATGTTGTATTTCAAAAATAAAACCAATGCAACCAAGATTAGCAGGGGAAAAAATTGGATAAAAAATTATTGCAAGTATCTCTGAGGAAGATCTAATTTCTCAAATAATATAGAGATATGAGTCAAATGCATAAGAATAAAATACCCCCCATTAGAAAACTAACAAAGAATATGAATAGAAAATTCTCAGATGAAGAAATTAAAACTATGATCATATGAAAAAAATGCTCCAAATCGCTATTGATTAGAGAAATGCAAATTTAAATCCTGAGATGTCATCTCACACCTATCAGATTAGCTAACATGAACAAAAAGGAAAATTCTAAATGTTGGAGAGGATATGAGAAAATTGAGACACTGAGGACACTAATACACTATTAATGGAGCTGTGTAGGGACATAACCATTCTTGATAGCAATATGGACTTTCTTTAAAGAGCCATAAAACTACACATAGTCTTTGACCCAGAAATTCAACTGCTAGGTCTGTATCCCAAAGAGATCAGTGATAAGGGAAAAGGATCTACTAGTATTAAAATATTTTTGTAGCTCCTTTTGTAGTGACAAAGATATGTAAACTGTGGGGTTGTCTATTGCTTGGTGAATGGATGAACCAGTTTTGGTATATGATTATGATGGGATCAATCATAGCATAGGAAATGACCAAAAGAATGAGTTCAGAGAAACCTGGAAAGGCTTATATTAAGTAATGGAAAGTGATGCGAGCAATACAAGGAAAATGATATTTATAGTAACAGAAGTTTTATTTTATTATCAACTGTGGAAGACTAAGCTATTATCAGCTGTAAGGGGTAAAAAGGGATTTTGGTTAGGTGGATATTAAAAGGTTTGGTCTCTAGGAATTGAAGAATTATCAATACCCAATTAAAGAATAACCTCAAGTCAAAATGACCTTTATAGAAGTTTATTTATAAATGAGGAAAGGAAGAGAAAATCAGAAAATAAGAAAGAGGATAAGATAGGATAAGTAATCTAACACACTAGGTCATTTGTTTTAGTACCCTAGATTAACCCAGGCAGATTTAATTAGAGAGAGAGCCTGAGGGCCAAAGGGCACAAGGGCCCAAGGGTCTGAGTGCCAGAAAGCCAGGGGGACCCTGGAGGTGAAAGAAGCAAAGGCTTCAGTCATAGAGTCTCTTTTGAAAGGGAAATTCCTTAAGAGAAGTTCAGGAAGATTTAGTCTTTACACTCAACACGTGAAATTCCAAAGGAAAGATTTACCAGTCTCACTGAGGTCTCAGGGTCCCAGGTCAAGTGCTCCTCCAAGTCCAAGTCATGAACAAGAAGAAGTCCTTCAGGTCCAAGACATAAACAAGAAGAGTAACGTTGAACTCAATGAACTTTCTTTTAAAGGGGCTTCTTTTGCATCACTTCCTGTGCATTCCTCCTAGTTTATGTGTCCAGTCAAAACAGATGCTTTTCTTAGGACTGCCCAGGAGGCAATAAGTAAATTCTGATTCATCACTCACTCTAGCACATGTGGGTCACAGACCTCCCAACTTGTGAGTTAAGTGAAGTTGTTTATACTTTTGGTGATTAGATTTGAGAATGGGCAAGGTAGATTTAATATCATTATCACACAGCAAAGCAAATTCAAAGATAACCACAAGGGACATATGATGAAAAATACTATCCACAGCCAAAGAAGGATAATGTATGATTATCATCTGTGAATTACTCAACTATTATCAAAAAGGCAAGCATCCAGGTTAACTCTAAGTGACTAAAATTCCCCCCCAAAATTTTCAGCACTATAGAAGGAACAAATAGAGTCCAAATGCACATTTAAACACCATCCTTAAACATTCTGATTGTTGGTCAAAGCATTCTATCTTCAACTTTATTTCCTTCATGAATTTTTTGCTATATATGTGATATTTCTTTTATCACAACATGAATATGAAAATATGTATTACATGAAAGTACTAGTATAACCTATATCAGATAACTAGCTGTCTCAGGAAGAAAGGAGGAGAGGGAGAAAATCTGAAATCATAATGTCATAAAGCAATTGTCAAAAATTGTTTTTACAAAAATAACAAAAATTTCAAAATACCTCATCATGAAAAAGAATCTAATATAATGCAAAAAAAATTTTGAGTAAAGGAAGACAAAAGAAAAAAGTGCTATAAGAATAAAATGCCCTGAGCAATAATATTGTCTGCCACAAGAACATTAATAGTGGCTTATAAATTCAAAAAGGAAAATGAGGAAGCTCTCTGAAAGAATGATGGAAATTAAATTGATGAAAAAAGGACATTCAAAAGGGGAGAAAATGAGTATAGGCCAGTCAGTAGAAAATGTTAAGCAATTGTGAATTTTCTGAGAAATAGAATAATATATATGAAAGAAAAATGTAGAACAAATGACAAATTATTATTTTTACAATACACTTGAGTGAAGTTTGGAAATGTAAGTGAAGAAATTGGAGTTGCATAAGATTTTTAAAATTTAGATTTTTATGATAAATATGAAAGTTCTAAAGTAATATTGTGATTGTCAATTTAAAAAATTAACTCTTAAGTCACCAGTCTGTTACCTGCTCCTAACAGTTTTGTTTAATAGAGATATAGTAAAAGAGAGAAATGTAGGAAGGAAGAAGAAAGTATTGCCTAGCTAGATACCCTGTAATTTCTGTCCAAATAAGTCCAGTTCACCACCCAGGAAGAACTCTCAAGTCCTAAACTCCACATGGAGTTATGGTAGTCCCTTAAGCCAGGAGTCCCAGTGGTGTCTTCAGCAAAGGTTCCACAAATTCAGACTCCTCCAGGAAAGGAAGACCTCTCTTGAACCAATTTCTCCAGAACTCAGGAAAGGAAGGCCAGCTACTCACCCAGCAAGGCAATGAAGGATTTAGTCTCCTCCTTCAGAATAGCTCACTGATGCAGAGTCTCCAAAGAAGTTTAAAGAAGAAGCCTCTTGGACAGGAAGTTCAGGACTTTTTATAGTCCTTTTCCCGGTCACTTCCTGTCCCTTCCCCACTTTACAGGAACCAATCTCAGTCTTTCAATTTGCCTAGCTCTGCCTGAGGTGTGGCAGTGTGAGCAGTTTGGTAATTTGGCCTGTAAATTTACTCTAGGAAGTGACTTATGAATTCTCTTACTTAGTGTTAAGTAGGGGTGCTTTGAGTTCTTGATTTGTTTAGCTAAAAATAGGCAAGGGGAGTGTTAATCCTATCTTCATAGCTGGGGAATCAGTAGTTGAGATGAAAACTAATATTCTCTTAGTAATAAGACTAAAAGAAATATGCAGTTCATATTTCACAAAATATACAATAAAATTCTTAAAATATGAAAAATGGTAAAGTATAGACAAATAAAACATACCAGAGACTTTTGGGCACATGCCAAATATTAATTAACTCAGAAATATCAATTATAAATTATCAAAAAAGCATACAATTCTTTAGCCAAAACAACAGATTTATGAGTATATATAGATACTGTTATAAAAATAAGAGATAGATGGTATCTTTATACTCCTAATAGGCTAGTTATTATAGTTGTTATTAATCTGAGAAAGCTGTGTTTGGGTTCCCTTGATGGCTGGTGCAGGGACACCCGGGTCCTACCACCCAGCTGGATGTTATAATAGCTGCCCTTCTTTATAACAGTGCCCAGGCAGGATCCCTACAGGTCAGTAGATGGGTAACCCTTTCAGGTCCCACCTGGGGTTGATTGATTATTACTATTGGGCTCTATCAGCCTTGGATAACATTCATCTGACTGCGTTTCTCCCTCCCCAGAGTGGTGATGGAATAACTACTCCAGGCAGATAGTAAATAAACTTATCTATGTTGTTAACAAGGGAAAGGAATGATCAGGAATGGATTGGGAATAGGAGGTCCTGTCACTAAATCTATGACACTAATCCCTCAGGACCGTAGTAGGCTGTTTAGTAATAATGGGCTCTTGTTCTTCACCTCCTCTGGCTCAGCCTGGCCACTGCCAAACCAAAGTAAGCAATCTCTTTTGATGACACAAATATTGATGATATCTCTCTCAGTTTCTTACTGCTACTTATTGTGTCAGTCCTACAGTGTTCAGGAATATATCACCCTTACCACCCTCTTCTTCTTCTCCTACCCACTTCCTGGTTCCCCCACCCCTGGGGTTCCTAAATATCTAGAGATGGTTTAAATGTCTAAATATCTAGGGGAATTCAGAGAAAATCAGAGGACCCACAGTCTGACCCACAGGTCAATCAATGTCCATTATCAGGTTGATGTTTTAGTCAAGGATTTCAGGTCAAGGCTCTTAAACCAAAAACCAGTGGTCCCAAAATCAAAAGGGCCCCTCTCAGAAGTTTCTCAGGATATTTATACCCACTCTGGCCAACTGCCTTTTTTTTTTCACACGGCCTCTGCAAATATTCCGAAGTCTCCAACTGTCATCAATTGTCAATCAAGGTGTGACTCTCAACTCCCAGAGCTTGACTATGACAATACACACACAAACACACACACACACATGCACATGCACATGCACACACACATACACACAGAAATTAATTAATGCATGTCACTCTTCAGACTGAATAACATGACAAAAAAAAGGAAAATGATAAATGATATAGGGGATGTGGAAAATTGTGATGTTAATGCATTGCTGGTGGAGTTATGAACTATCATTTTGGAGAGTAATTTGAAATCACGCCCAAAGGGCTATCAAACTTGCATACCCATTGACCCAGTAGTACCACTACTACATCTGTATATCAAAGAAATTAAAGAAAGAGGTTGAAAACCTACTTATACAAACATATTGATAACAACTCTTTTTGTAGTAGCAAAGAACTGGAAACTGAAAGGATTTCCATTAAAGAGGAATGGCTTAATAAATTTTATTATATGCTTGTAATGGAATACTATTTTGCCATAAGAAATGACAAACAAGATGATCACATAAAAATCTGGAAAGATTTATATTGTGATACAAAGTGAAGTGAGCAGGACCAGGAAAATAATGTACATAGTAAAAATAATAATGCATGCTGATCACATATGAATGACGTGACTATCATCAAGGCAAGGATTCAGGATAAATTCAAGAAATTCATAACAATCAAAAAGAACATCGGACACTATAGAAGGAATAGAGTTCAAATATGTAAAAGTTGAAAGACCTTGTAGCCACTGAAACTACATTACCCAAACTCCCTTTACAATACCCATAATTCCTTAAGCTTTTTCATATTGGTTGTTGGTTTTTGGGGGCTGTATTTAAATTGGGTTTGCGTGGTGACACGCTTCTTCTTGGTATCAGAGCTACAAAGGTGGTGTGGTGAAGAGTGATTTGGGGCCCTTTCCCTGTGTTTTTCCAGCTCTCTAATTTCATATTAATAAATCCTTATAAATATCATACTTTGGAGGCATTGAATATTAATTTTAGAACTTACAGTCTGGCAACACAAAGGGACTTCAGAATCTAGCCTCAGATCCCCTATGGAAGTAGTTCCCAGTCAGGGCTTCCCAGCTTCACCCTGCACCCCCTACCCTGGCGCCTTTGGCCAAGGTTTCTGCCATTTTTAAACCCTTGCCTGTGAGCCCAGCTACTGCTGCCTCCCACCTCTTCCCCAATCTTTGCTCCTTTGCCTCCTTGCTCTGCTTCCATGTCCCAGCCTCAGCTGCCAGCACTGAGTTTGAGGGGCTCCAGCTGCCCCCAGCCAGCTTTAGCAGCCATAGCAGTGAGGATGGGCCACCCCCACCCACCATATTAAGCTGCCTTCTTGTGCTAAGAAAGCCTTAGCCTGCCTTCAGCCCCAAGCTGCAGACTGCACCAGGCTTAAGCTGCCTCATGTGCTTTGCCATTTCCTGCTACTATGCAAGCCTCTTTGGGACTGACCAGCTGGACTGTCTACCCCTTCCATGACTTGTAAGCTTAAAAGCACCCACAGCCCCTAGGCCCAGCAGGAGAAAGAGCTTTTTTTTTTACCTTACAGCACCCACTAACCTCTGCTGGGGTTTTTGCCTTGGTGTGCGGAGATCCTGACCTTCTTTCACCCACCGCAGCCTGTGTTCTAGCTTCCTCCCTGCCCAACTTGGGTTTCAAAAACTTGGGTTTCAAAAAACAAGGTAACTGCTTCAACTCCCAGTTAACCCTTCACAGCAAATTTGCCCTGTTTTATAACTGTATCCTCCATTTTGGTTCCTGGCAAACACAATCTCACAACCATGCTCCATCCCCTACCCTAACCACACCCCTTACCCTTCCTTGTTCTTGTTGTAGTGTGGCCACTTAGCCACCAGAGGTCAGCATTTTCTCCCTTTTTTTCTTTCTCCTTTTTCCTACTGAGCTATAGTGAGTTTTTTTCTGCCACAAGAAAGCAGTAACACCAAATAAAAATAAATAAATGAAAGATTGAATGAAAGAATTAATGAAGGCATTACAATTTTTAATTAAAATATATAAACAATTATAAACTATATATTATAAGCAAATTGTAATATATAATATAAATGAATGAATAATAAATAAATTTTTTGCAAATAAAATCTAATAAAATCATATAACATTATATAAAATAAAACAAAACAGTATAAAATATCCTTTAGCCTGCAGCTATCCCAAACAAAGAAATAGCTAAAAAATAATTGAATAAATTGATAAAAAAATCAACATATACATTGAAACTTATTTTCTTTTCCACATCCCTTTAATCTACACTTTGTATCATAATGCTCAGCAGTATAGATGCTACTCTCCAAGAAACCCTTGTGGTTTTTGCCCAATTAGAAACTTATAGAGTTCCAGATTATCTCCTTCTTCCTATGTGGCTTGTAGTTTTTTTTCTCTGAACTGGAAGGTCACAACAAAGGAGAATGCAGGCCAACATGCAACTTCAATTAAACTAGATCATGAATTACTTACATGGTCAAATGACAAAGGATGATTCTCCCCAACACAGGCATGATTTTTGTAAACATGTTTACCCTGAAATAGAAATATCAGGCCCCTCTACTATATCTCAGGTGCAGAATCTCCTCTCTCGCACTCTGAACTTCCTGGCTAACCTTACCTCCCCACAATGACCTTCCCAGAAACCACAACAACTAAATGAATCCTGTGCTGGCCTTTTCCCCTTAAGGGAAGTGTTCACAATAGGACCTGATGGGGATGTGGTTACTTTGAAACAACATAAGCCTTTCATGACCCAGGATATTAAAGATTTAAAAGAAGACTATCCTTCTTTTGAAGAAGAGCCCATAACAGTAATTTAAAAAATGGATGATATTTTCTTTTACTATGACCCCTCTTATGAAGACTTGAAAAATTGCTCTGGGCTTTCCTAACAGAACTTGAGAGGACTAAAGTTATCTCTTATTTTAACAAAGCCTGAGAATGCAATGCAGTACACTGGCCATCTGAAGATCCTAAATGGCAGTATAACAACCCCAAAGACTATTCAGACTTATGTCTTGCTAGGGATTCTATTCTCAAAGCAATGCGAGCATGCACTGAGAAACCATAGGCCTGGACCAAATTTAAATGTATTACATAATCTGACAATGAGACACCCTCCCAATTCATGGACAGGCTCATTTAGTTGGGAGGTAGATACATGGAACTTGACCTTTCTATTGAAAAGGATATAAGACAAATAAAGGAACAATTTGTGAATAACTCTCATAGAGAAATGCAAGATCACTTTAAAACAAATTGCCCTACGTGGCCTAAAATGGACCTTGATGAATTAAGGAGAATTGCTTTTTATGTCTCTAACAACAATAAAGAAAAAACAGGAAGAGAATAATAGTTTACTGGTCATATTTCAAAAGAAACTAGATTCTTTAAGTGATAAATTTGGAAAACAAATGAAAGAATATGTTACTCAACAAATGACAATTGCCCCTCTCCAATAATCTAACTTAGTCTGTTGTATGCCACTTCTGTGGAAAAAGGGGTCACATAATGATGAACTGTAGGACTTAGTGATGAGCAATTAGAAATAATAACTTCAGAAATTACAACTTTAGAAATAATAACAATTATAGATATAATAACAATTTATGGAAATAATGATTACAATAATGATTTCAGGAATTGCAACTTTAAGACTAATAACAGATCTAGGAATATGGATCAGGCAATTGATAACTCATCCCAAATGACTCCAGAGCAATATATCTGTAGTGGAGCTCGCACCTGAACCACCCAGGGTGCTCCTTCCCCTCAAGGAGGAGTCCAAGGACCTACCCAAAGATTATGAAGGTGTATGGGGTTTGGGGGGAGGGTTGAGGCACAGAAATCAAAGGATACAACCTTTGATTTTCCAGTCCCTGATGCCTTATTACCTTTTGCCCCATATACTGCTCCCCTGTACTGACGAGCCCTACGTAACATTAAATGTTTGTAACACATATTATGACTGTCTTTTGGACACTGGAGCTTCCAGATCTGTGTTGAAGAATACACCAGACCCTGATTGCAATTCCATAGGATCAATAAATGTAGAAGGGGTATCAGGGAAACCCAATATGCTATAAAATAAATATGAAATATGATATATTATAGACTAAAAGGGAATATAAGAAGGGCGGCTAATCACTGAGGCTAGGTACTTTAGTGTACTGGGAGGATAAAGCTGGGTCGTTCAGGAAGGGAGACTATCTTTATGATATAAGAAGAATTGGGCCAGCCAGAGATGGTATGGGTCTGGCTGAAGGGTTTCTTCAGCCTCCTGCTGTTATTTCTAAACTCCCTTGAGGGAGGAGTCAAGAGGCCCCTCATTGCTGGTGAAAACTGAAACTTTGCAGGAGGTGACAGCTGGCCACTTCCTGCCCAAGATGGATGCCTGGGTTTGCCCTCAAAAAATAAAGAAATGTTACTCCTTTCCTTCTTCAGCCTTTGCCCTACTAGAGGGCACAATGATTCTCCAGAAACTCTTTTTTTATGAAATCAAAGTGATTTATTATTGCCAAGGGAAAGCTGAGGGGAAAGTGGATTAGGGTTTGGTAACTGCTGCTAAAGGAGAAGTTGGTACTGGGGGAGGGGGTCACCAAAGAAGGGACCAGCCAGAGCGAGCCAGCTCCCTCAGCCAAGGATAATGTCGCTGTCCTGATGTAATGATTCAGTAGATTGCTAGATGATGTGATAGTTTGGTTTAGGTTATCCCTTCCTGCTTATAAAAGCTAATTCCCACAATTTCCAACCACCAAATCACCCTTCCTCCCAGGGCCCAATGGGGAAATCCAGGGAATAGCAGGATGTCAAATGGAGAGGTCAAGGGAGAGGTCCAAGGATTCAGGCAAATCCCAAAAGCCCCAAAGCAAAAAAAGCCCCTCAGTTGGTACTCCAGGGATATTTATAGTCTCAGGCTCTAACAGTTTTATTTGTGAGCCCAGGGTTAACATTCTATCCCTTTCAACTGTCAGGGATGCTACAGTTGGTTTGCAAAAGCAAGAGATTTTGCTGCAACCCTGCATTACACAAAAGGTTCCAAAGCTTTCCCCTAAAACAGTGTCCATAGGACCCTTAAATGTGGAGCACTCTTTCCTCTTGATGCTTGGCTCCCCTATAAATTTGCTGGGGATATATCTTTTATGCAAGCTTAGAGCCATAATAAATTGCTCTCCAGATGACTCTATGTCACTGGAATTGCCTGAGGAATTCTTAACTTTGCTTCTGGTGCTTCTTTCAGATAGTTATGAGATGAAGGAATCTCCCACTTTTGAAATCCCAACAGATATACCTGAGTCTCTCTGGGCCACATCATCTTCTGATGTTGGCCTACTTAAATAGGCTGTCTCTGTCCAAATTAAAATGAAATCTAGCCCACCTCCTTCCATTCCTCAGTATCCTCTCTCAAAGGAGGCAATAGAGGGCATTACCCCAGTAATAAATTAATTAATTGACCAAGGCCTCATAATTCCCTGTAAATCTCAATACAATATGCCAGTCCTGCCTGTTAAAAAGCGAAAATTGGCGCCCAATTGGCAAGCATCTCTATTGATTTGTCCAGGATTTGAGGGCCATGAACAATCATGTTATGAAGAGAAACCCTAAAGTTTCCAATATAAATACTATCATTTCTACTATTCCTAGCACAGCTACATACTTTACAGTGTAGACTTGTGCTCAGTCTTCTTTTCCTTACCTATACATGAGGATTCCAAGCATATCTTTGCTTTCACCTGAAAACTTTCCCAGGGGACATGGGTTCATTTGCCTCAAGGGTATGTCAAGAGCCCAAAAGTGTTCACACAATTCTTAACTGCTGATACAAGTGCTATTAAATTTAAATAAAGCCGTTTAATCCAAAATCCAATATGGATAATTTCCTCTTGACCTCACCAAATGCTGAGGCATGCCAAGAGGATAACATCCTTTCAGAGTTACATAATAGAAGCCACAAGTTCCCCAAAGGTAAAGTTCAGTGGTTTATCCCCAATGTGCAATATTTAGGTTTTATTTTAACTGCTTTGTAAGTTTAATTTTTCCAAAACGTATTGAAAGTATCCAAAACTTAAGTGCTCCTACCACTAAAAAACAATTGAGGGCAATACTTGGAGCAACAGGATTTTGTCAGTAGTGGATCCCTTGCTAGGAGGAAATCACTAAGCCCCTTGTAGCACTCACAAAAAACAAGGTCCCTGAATCACTTAAATTGGGAAAAGAACACCAAACAGCTATTTAAAATTTAAAACATGCTATCCTGTCTTCCCCTGCTCTAGGCATCCCAAAATATGACAAACCATTTACTTTATATGTCCATGAAAGGAAATGGGTAGCTTCAGGTGTCCTAACTCAACTTTTGGGACCTGCTCAATGCCCAGTAGCCTATCATTCAGCCCAGCTGGACCCAGTAGCTGCAGGAGCACCACCATGCCTTAGAGGAATAGCTGCCACAGCTTTATTAGTAAATAAATCTGCCGATCTGGTAGTAGGATGCCCTCTGACCATAATGTGCCTGCACGAGATGGAGGCATTGTTATTAAGACATAGAACTCAGGCATTTACTAATCAAAGGACTTCAAGATACAAGATAACCCTATTGAATAACAAACATATCACATTAAAATGCTGTGGAGCTCTTAATACTGCAACCTTGCTCCCTGATTTGCCAACTTCTGGAGAACCTTTACATGATTATACTTCTTTAGTGTCCACTACTCATAAACTTCATAATGATTTACTGGACACCCCTTTGGATAATCTGGATTTAATATTTTTTACAGATGGTTCTTTTATGAGAAATGGTGTGCACTATACAGGAGCTTCAGTAATTATAGTATTGGATAATCTATGGTCAGCTTCTATACCCTCACATGTAAGAGAGCAAGTTATAGAACTCACAGCTTTGAAATAGGCCTGTATCATTGCCCAGAATAAAAGGGTCACAATTTACACAGACTCCCATCATGCATTTGGCATATGTCAAACCTTCAGCATGTTATGGCTTCAAAGGGGATTCTTAACATCAGCTGGAAAATGTATTGCCAATGTAAACCTTATTACTGAACTTCTTTCCGGCATCCAGCTCCCTGAAGCCATAGCTGTTGTTCACTGCTCTGCACACACAGGTGGCACTGACCCTGTCTCCAGGGGAAATGATAGAGCAGATGCTGCAGTCAAACTAGCTGCCTTAGAAAGAACTGAATTAATTATGCCACTAACAATTACTGATAATTTGGATCTATCCCTTTCCTATAATGATAAGAAAGTGGGAAAATGGAAGCAGAGATTTAAAGCAAAACAGATAAATGGAGTATGGGTGTCATCTGAAGACAAACCCCTGCTCCCTAAGGCTTTCTATAACCAAATTTGTCATTCCATTCATAAACATGGTCATTTCAGCTCCCAAGGCATTGTAGACTCTGTTAAAAGAGTATGGATTGCACCTGGAATAACTACAATTGCATCCAAAATATGTACAACTTGTCCTACCTGCCAGGCCTTTAATCAGCACACTTTTTGAGGAAAAGCCTTTGGTGGACATCCTCTAGCTTACACACCATTTGAACATTTACAAATTGATTTTATCTCTATGCCAAAAGCTGGACACTATAAATTTTGTCTGGTCATAGTCAATCAAATGACCAGGTAGCCTGAAGCATTTCCTACTGCTCAGGCTACAGTGGATTTTGTTGCCAAAGTCCTTTTGAAAGAGATTATTACTCGTTTTGGCCTGCCAGTATGCATTGATCCTGATAAAGGAACTCATTTTACTGACTCAGTCTTATCACAAATTTATTCATGTTTGGTGATAACTCCTAAATTCCATACACCATATCATCCCCAGAGCTTGGGCCAAATTAAAAGGATGAATGAAGAACTTAAAACTATGATTGGCAAATTGTGCATAGAGATTCATTTAAAATGGCCTAAAATTCTACCTATTTTATCTCAGAAGCAGACACAGAGGTGATTTACACATCTCACTATTTGAGATGCTATTTGGACATCCATCTATTCAGGCACAACCATTTACCCCTGTCTATACTTCATTGTTAGGAGGGGATACAACCATTGCCACTTATATCAGACAATTACAAACAAAATTGTGAGAACTCCACAACTCTGGAGGTGCTGTTCAAGCAAGCCCCTTAGGCTTCTTGCTTCATTATTTGAACCAAGGTGATAGTGTGTACATAAAAACATTTCAAACTTACTGAGTCGAAATGACACTGCTTATGATGGACCATTTCAGCTCATATTAACTACAACAACAGCCATTAAAATTGAGTAAAGGGACTCATGGATTCATTGTAGTCATGTGAAACGAGTACCCTCTATTAATAATGAATAATTCTCTGTACTAATTATAATTGCCTGTACCTATTATATTTGATTATTGATTGCATTTGACTATTGTGATAAGAATGTCCTATTGCTGGATTTGCACTATTTTGTTGTACTTTATTTGATTGATCCTTGTACTTGAACGATACATATACTACCTCACAATGGAATATCTATATTAGTGACCTATATTGATCTGATGTGCCTTTCAAAACATTTTGTGTGTTTTGTCATTACTTTTGTATTTTCTCAAATGTATTATTGCTTTATATGCCTTATTTGCACTCAAATCACTTTATCTACCTCATTTGCACTCACACTGTGGATCATAGCAAGTTAAGGAGGGAATGAATCTTATTTTTGGAAATTAACCTCTATTCTTTACCTCTGTGATTGTGAAGCTACACATTTTTTAATATTTTTGTTTTTTTGTTTTATCTTCCTTCATGTGCAATACAGTATTTGACTTTTTTCTTTTCTCTCATTTTTTTTTACATTCGAAGCACGTCACCAGCATTAAATAGACTATTGACTGAGCTAGGATGTCCATTTGTCTAGCATATAAATTTATACTCAAAAAACTTTGGACTATGGAAACTTGCTACTAGTTATTTAATTATTATGAGACTTTTGCTTGATGACTATGTCTAATCCAAGGATAATTGGACCACAAAAAAGCACAGAGTTTTGACCTGCTAAGTGCCAAATAAGCACAAAAAGGAAAGAGACCAAACCAGTCCTACAGGGATTCATGACATTCTATGCAAAAACTTGATCTTGTGTGAGACTCTAGGTTGCGATGCTTAGCATATGTTAATATGTAGGACTTCCTTGTACCACACTCTATATTCAAGTATTAAACATCAATTGTTCTGACTCCATTATCTCTGAAAGTGAAGAAAAGGATTATACTGGGAAATGCTATTTCCCATTTGTTTCAAGATCTAGTCTCTTTTTCTATTTCTTTCATGATGTGACAACTTACTGTAGTCCACACTGCTAAACTGGGTTAGTGAGTGATTGTTGTTGCAAAGCTTATGGGACATGGATCACTACAAGAAGCTATTGTGATTTGTGATTTTTTTCTTTTTTCTTTTTCTTAGAATTTTTTCTTTCTTCATATTTTTAATATCCTATATTTCCCTTAGAGATTATTTTTTCTTTTTTCTTTTTCTTTGGACTCTTTGATGTTTTTGATAATTGATTCATATATCTTATGCCTTGACCATGTATTCCTATGTGGTTCCCATGTGTATCTCTGTATTTTCCTCGGGGGGGGGGGAATGTTAAGTTATTCTCCTCAGGGGGACTATGTTATTGCTGTGAATTTGGACTTGAATTTGACCATAATTTAGAACAGAAGACTACCTCCCAGAATTCAGAAGGAGCCATGAAGATGCCTGCAGAGACCACACACTGCACCAGAAGATCAAGAGTGAACTTCAAGACAGGTAGAATTTAAACTTGGGGGTGGGGTGGGGTCTGGTTGAATATATTTATTGTTAATGGACACTTTTATGCCAGCAAGGGGTCTGCCCCCTAAATGTCCTTTTGTCAATGCACAAAACATTGGTTTTGTTCTTTCTCCCTTTTATTCCCCTTTTATCTCCGAATTATTTTAAATTTTAATTTGATTATGCTTTCATGATCCATTGGGGAGACTGGTCTCCCAAAGGATCACAAGGGGGAACATAAAAATTGGAAGACCTTTTGCCCCCTGAAACTACATTACCCAAACTCCCTTTCACTATACCCATAATTCCTTAAGCTTTTTTGTATTGGCCCAAGGTTTTCATGGGCTGTATTTAAATTGGGTTTGTGTGGTCACACGCTTCTTCTTGGCACCAGAGGTGGAGTGGTGAAGGGTGAGTTAGGACTCTTTCCCCATGTTTCTCTAGCTTTCTAATTTTATAATTTCTAATTTTATATTAATAAATCCTTACTTTGGAGGCACTGAATTTTAATTTTAGAACTTACAAATACAAACTGAAACATGATATTCCTTACTTTATTTCCTCCAAAATCTTTTCTTTAGTGTAGCAATGTGTTTGCTTTCAAAGAACATAATGAATATGAAAACATATATTATATGACAATATATGTACAACCTATAGCATATTTCAATCCTTCTTGCTAGTGGAGAGAGACAGAGAATATGGATGGCAAAATATCATAAAATAAATAATAAATTATATTGACATAATCTGGGAGAAATATTATGATAAAAATTAGGATAGTAAAAAAGTATTAATGCCAATAATGCAGAGTTTTGTAGCAATGAACTGAAATGAAATGAGAATCTGCTATGAAATATAAAAACTTATTTTTTTAAAAAGTGAAGATAATAGAACCAGCCAATACCTCTGCAGTCTTCTATTTATCAAAAATGAGGATATTTTCCCCATGAAAAAGGTGGATTTTTAATACAATTCTTGTCTCCTAGCTTCTTAGTTAAGAATACTCTTCTAAGTTAGGGATATTTGTCATTGAAAGGGATAAATAAGGAAAGTACATTTTGCTTAATGTATCCTTAGATCAAGAAATACAATAAATAGTAACTGTATATACTAAGGGACTTCTCAAATAAGTACTTTAAAGAAGTTTTTGAAATGCAAAAATATCTACATCATAAATATCTAATAGATACAAATATACGCGGCCAAGATGGTGAAATAAGAAACACCTGAAGGCTGTCATCCACTCTCCAGTGGATCATAGAAAATCAATAATGCTTGAAAACAAATAATAGACTGGCAAAATTATTGAAGGAGGGTTGAAGTAGTGTTCCAGACCTGCACAAGGTGGAGAGACTGCAAAGAAAATTCATCTCAATGGAATTGGAGGAGAGAACACAGAAAAAGTCAGAGCAGAACTCAGACACAATGTAGCTCTTGTGGCAGTGGAAAGAGTACAGGCAGCAGGGTCTCAGTAGAACTAAGATGAGACATAGCACAAATACCAGTGGAATGAAACAGCCAGAAACAGCTATCTTGGTCCAACCACAATAGGATAAGTGCCAATACCATTAAAATATGAAATAAATACCAGAAGGGCAAGGTAGGCCTACATAGTCCAGCCTAAAGAGATAACTAAAGTATTTATAATACTTAAAGCAAACAAGGGAAACAATGAGGTTAAAGGTATTACATTCATTGCATAGGAAAGTGATAATTAAAATGCTGTTAGTTTTAAAATTAATATCTACCACATTTATTAGTAATCACTTGAAATAGAAAAGATAGATAAGAATAGATTTTAAAGTTTCTTACTCTAAGTATGTCTGACCACATGTAGCTCAGCCTTGAAAGATTCTCAGTCTTTTCTCCTGCTTGCTCTGGGAAGTTTTGAGCCAAAAAGACATAGATGGGGTCCACCCAAATCCTTTTATCATGTAGATAATGGGATGAACCTGGTTGTCAATCCAGGAAGGGGTAGGGGATGAAATTCCCTCTGTACAATACTTAAGATTCTTATAGCATAGGAAATATTCATGATACTTAAGATACTTTAAGGTAATTAAAGGAAACAATTAAGTTAAACTGATCATATTACTAGTAAGAAGGTAATAACTAAGATGCTTAAGATATCTATGAAACTAGAAATACATAAGATACATACAACCTTAGAATCCTTAAGGCATTAAAGATACTTAAGATACTTGTCTTTGGGCAATGAATAGGAATATATATATATATATATATACATATATNAAGATTCTCAGTCTTTTCTCCTGCTTGCTCTGGGAAGTTTTGAGCCAAAAAGACATAGATGGGGTCCACCCAAATCCTTTTATCATGTAGATAATGGGATGAACCTGGTTGTCAATCCAGGAAGGGGTAGGGGATGAAATTCCCTCTGTACAATACTTAAGATTCTTATAGCATAGGAAATATTCATGATACTTAAGATACTTTAAGGTAATTAAAGGAAACAATTAAGTTAAACTGATCATATTACTAGTAAGAAGGTAATAACTAAGATGCTTAAGATATCTATGAAACTAGAAATACATAAGATACATACAACCTTAGAATCCTTAAGGCATTAAAGATACTTAAGATACTTGTCTTTGGGCAATGAATAGGAATATATATATATATATATACATATATATATATATATATATACACACACACACACACACACACAGAGCATGAATAAGTAAAATCTAATAGGATGATATTCAAAAAATCAAAGAATATGAAAGAATACATTGGGAAAAGAAAAAAGGAAAAAAGTTTGTGGTGATTGTCTTACATAGGATATACTTAAGAATCATCACAAAGGAAGAGAAGATGGAAAAAGTGGGCAATTCTTAAACCTTATTCTCATTAAATGTTGGCCCAAAATGGCAACAACATCCATACTAAGGTAGTTATAGAAACCTATCTTGCCCAAAAGGGAAGTAAGAAGAGAAGGAGGAACAATAAAGAGGGGAAAGACAAAAGAGAGGGAGAACTCAATGATGAATATGAATGAAAGCAAAAATATTTGTGAACAGGTAAAGGCTGAAAGGAGGTAAAGAGAAGGAAATTAGCAGGTGAAAAATAAGATGGAGGAAAACACAAAGCTGACAACTGTGAATGTGAATGTGATAGAAGAAGATACTCATAGATAAAAGCCAGCATCCAACAATATGTTGTCTATGAGGAACTCATTTAAATCAGGGAGACACACACCAAGTAAAGGTAAAGGTATGGAGCAAAATTTACTATGTTTTTGCTAAAGTGAAAAAGCAGGAATAACAATCATGATCTCAGACAAAGCAAAAGTGAGAAGTGATCTAATTAAAAGAGATAAGGAAGGAAATTATATATTAATAAAAGGAACTATAGACTATGAAGTAATATCAATATTAAACATAAGCACCAAATGGCATTGCATCAAAATCCTTATAGAAATAACTACAAAAAGGTACAAGAGGAAACATAATAAAACTAAAAGGGACATTAACCTCCTCCTTTCAGAATTAGATAAATAAAAATTTTAAAAGGAGAAAGAAATTCATGCAAATAGGATTTTAGAAAATTTAGACTTGATGGACCTCTGGAGAAAACTGAATGGAGAGAGAAAGGAATTTATCTTTTTTTTTCTCAGCAGTACATATCACCTTCTCCAAAACTGATTCTATAATAAGACATATGAACCTCTGAACCAAATGGAGAAAAATAGAAATGTGAAATATATCCTTTTCAGTTCATAATGCTATCAAAATTTTATGAGATATATAAGGCCAGAAGAAAAAAGAGGTAACATTAATTGGAAATTAAATAATCTTATATTAAAGAATTAGTGGGTCAAAGAACAAATATTAGAAACAATCAACAGTTACATTAAAGAGAATGACAACAAGGAGAGAACATACTAAAATTTTGGGGATGTAGCAGAAGAAACTCTATCAAATTTCTTTTATGAAACAAATATAGTGTTGATATGTAAACCAGGAAGAGAAAAATGGAAAATCATAGACTAATATCCAAGATGAATATTGATGCAAAAATTTTAAATAAAATACCAGAAGGAAGATCACTATCATATGTTACAAGAATAATACACTATGACCATGTTACCAGAAATGCAAGGATGCTTCAATATAAGGAAAATTATTAACATAATTGGCCATATCAATGACAAAACCAATAGAAATCATATGATTATTTCAATAGGCAGAGAAAAAGCTTTTAACAAAATACAAGATGAATTCCTATTAAAATGCAATAGGTAGCAATATCTATAATAAATGCAACATTCCTCAAAATAAAAAATAGCACCTTTCTAAGACCACCAGAAAATATTATCTATATTGGGGATAACTAAAAACTTTATCAATAAGATCAGTAGTCAAATGGGGATGCCCATCATCTCCATTCCTATTCAATACTATTTTAGAAATGCTAGCTGTAGCAATAAGAGAATAAGAAGAAATTAAGGGAATTTGAATAGAAAATGAACAAATAAAGCTACTACTCTTTGCATATTATATGATGACCTAACTACAGAATCCAAAAGAATAATTAAAAATCCAAACAATTAACTTTAGTAAACTTGCAGGATATGTAATAAACATACTAGACCATCATCATTTATCTGTACTACAAATAAAGTCCAAGAGTAAGAGAAAAAGAAATCACATTTAAAATAACTGTAGACAGTATAAAATACCTGTGAATTTACCTGCTTGGAAAAACCCAGGAACTATATGATCACTACCACAAAAAACATTTCACACAAATGAAGTCAGATCTAAACAATTTGAAAAACATTAATTACTCACGGGTAGGCTGAGGCAATATAATAAAGTGTCAATTCATCTTAATTAATTTACTTATTCAGTGCCAATAAAACTATGCAAAAGAAGTCATAGAGAAAACAATAATAATAACAAAATTCATTTTGAAGAACAAAAACACTAGAATATCAAAGGAATTAATGAAAAAAAAATAAAATATCAACTCTAGCTAAGAAATAAAGTGGAGGACCAATGGAATAGATTAGTCACTCAACATCCAATGGCAAATGACCATAATGATCTCTTTTTTTTTGACAAAACTTAGTGTACAGAGCTTGTAAAAAGAACACTGCATTTCCTACAGTATGACAAAATTAGGCACAGACCAATACTTCACGCAACATAACAAAGTAAAGTCAAAATGGATACATGATTTAGAAATAAAGGGTGATATCATGAACAAATTAGAGGAGCAAAAATTAGTACATATCTTTTGACTCAGAGATGCCACTACTAGGTCTGCATCCTAAAGTGATTAAAGAGGGAGGAAAAGAACTCACCAGTAAAAAAAAAAATATTGATAGTAGCTCTTTGTGGCAAAGAATTAGAAATGGAAAGGAAGTCCATTAACTGGGAAATAGCCAAGCAAGTTGTGGTGCATGCTTGTAAAGAAATATTCTCATGACATAATACATGACAAGTTGATTACAAAAATGCCTGGAAAGTTATACAAAATATTGTAAAATAAAGTGATAGAACAAGAAGAATGTTGTACCTAGTAGCAATGAAATGCATGATGACCAATTGTGAATGCCTTAAATATAATCAATAAGACAAGATCCAGAACAACTCCAAGAGACTCATAAAAAAAAAATAATACCTAGTTCCTAAAAGGAACAGATGTAGTGTGAATGCAAATTAGACATATTGTTCCTTATTTTTTCCTCCATTATTTTTTTCTAGTTTAAGCAATTTGTGTCTTCTTTCACAACTTTATGAATATATAAATATGTATTTTATGATATAATATGGGCAACCTATATCATATTATCTGCATTCTTGGGGAATGGTAGGGGTTAGAGGCAAAGAGAGAACATTGATTAAAAAATCTCAGGAAACAAATATTTTAAAATTTGTAATGACATGTAACCCAGAAAAAATAAAAATTTATTACAATAAAAAGTATTTAGTGGTTGATTTTAATATCCTTTTAAAAGAATTAGATATATCTAACCTAAATTTAAATTAGAAAGCTAGTCTGGTTTAATGGATATAGAGAGTCTTAAAGTCAAAAGCAAATTCCTAAATCTTTCACACATTCACTAAGTGGATAGAGGCAAGTTTCAGTTTTCATGGCTTTGACATATTCCAGAATTCTGAGGGGAATTTCATCCCAAGACTTATCTACAGTAATGAAATCAAGTCTACAAAATTGAATTATGCATACATGCATAAAGAATAAAATGGAATGTTCATAACGATTATTTATTTGCAGAGTACAAGCATACAAGTTATTTTCACATTAAATTTGTGTAGATAGAAGGCAACAAGGATAAAAATAAGAGATATAGACTTTGGGGAAATTATTTTATTAAGTGTCTTTAGAAATTATATCTTTAAGAATCTACAACAAAATTACAGAAATATAATAAACTATGAGCCAGTTTCTGATAGGTAAGTGGTTAAAGGATATCAAAAAGCAGTTTTTGAAAGAAAAACATCAAAATCATTTAAACAAGGTTAAAAGTTGAAAATAAGAAAATAAAAATTAATATAATTGTGAGATTGTTTTAAATGCACTAAATTAGCATGTTGATAAAGAGGGGAATGAACTTTGGGAAAACAGACAATATAATTATTTATGCTATGCATTGAAAAACAGATTTAGATATATAGTAATTTTTTTTATATCTGCCGACTTTTGAATCAGAGATCCTATGATAAGGTTTATGCCTATCAGTAGAAATTAGCCAGCTTTTCCTTCTAAGATTACTTTCCACTTATACTGTAAATAACTTGTATGTAAATGGTTATTTCCATGTTACTTCTCTCATTAGAATCTGAGAGGAGGAACCAAGTTTTTGCCTTTGTCTCCTGCTGTTTAGTGCACTTCCTATAACATAGTAATCACTTAATAAATCTTTTCTGTCTGATTGTGGAAAAAATATACATATAGCATAATTTTTGCAATGTCAAAAATTTGGAAACAAATTCTGTACCTAACAAATGAAAAAATGCATATCTAACAAAACAGTTTTCACACTGATTACAATTATAAAATGGAGGGAACATTAATCGTCAAGAAAATTATCAGGTAAATATAATGGATGGCAATGGCATTACTTTATCAAATTAAATCACACAGGCTATATTCTCTTTATAAATTTTTCCAGATTGCATGTTGATACATTTTAAATAATAATTTTCTGACCTTCTGAAGTCCTGTTCTCTCCCTTCTTTTGCCTTCCCTTCCCTAAGATTGCAGATAATATATGTTGCACATGTGTTATCACACAATACATATTTCCATATTCATCATGTTTTGCAAGACATATCTCTTACATTAAAGAAATATTCATGGAGTATCTATACCTTCTCTTTAACAAACACTAAACCACCAAAGTGTGGCAAGAATGTATTATCCTTGGATTCTTTTGTTTAATTCTTCTCAGGGAGAATATTTTATTTTGGATTGCTTTGTTTACGCATCTCGATTGTTTTGAAATAAAATTCATCAATTAAAAACCCCTGATTTTAACTAACCATATCCTTTACAGATTCCAATGTCAAATATAAGTGAGCATACTCCAAGGTGAGTATCTTTCATATAATTCTACTATTATTGAAATTCCATCTTTTCAATCTTCCACTTACATATTTTACTGTTATAGAATCTTCATATGACTAATGAATACATATTACAAAATTCATCTACTATTTCAGCACATACTTTCCTGCCACCTCACTAACAGAGTTTTTAAGTTGTTCCTTGTTGATTCAGCTCTTAGATCATCTTTTAGAACATCTGTGTTTGAATCTGTTTGTCCATTAAGATGTCTCCTTCAGTTGCTAACTCATACAAACCAGTAAATCTGTTTAGTTTGCTCCAAACACCTAACTAAAACCTGCATGGGTGGAGAACCAGTAATGATGTGTTAATTTTGAAGTTTGTTGAGATAAGATTATTATGATTAAACCTCAGAAAAAGAGATTCATCACACTCCAATAAAACTTACATGGTGCAGTAGTTAGTATAGCATATGAGAATATGCATCAATAGTTGTAGTGAACCTTTAACCTCTAGCTAATGTTCACAATATATTTTATTTATAGATGAATGCACAAAATATTACAAATCAATTTTTATTTCCTCCTCTTTTACAGATGGTGAAAATGGCAGATTAATTTACTTGTTCAAGGATATGAAGCAAATCACAATTAAAAATGAAAATAAAATCATGGGTCTCCAGATTCCTAATCAAATGCTTTAGTCACTAGACTGTTTTGCCTCTATGTAGCCTTAAAAGCAATGATGCTGGAAAATTGTTATACTTTGCATTATATTAAAAATCTGTTCTTTCAGTTCTTGCCTACACAATTAACTCCTTTTTACTTTGTCAGCATTGCATTTGTGCTAAAGTACAGACAGTCTCCAATTTGAAAAAAGATATTGTTTTCCAAGTTATTTTTTTAACTTGGAAATGTTGAATATTTTGAAAAAAAATTTCTCAAAGAAATAATGGATATATTAGGTTTCTAGATGATAAAAAATGTTTCATTAACCAAAAATTTAGATTAATCTTAACATTATTAATTTCAGTTTGGAATCTTAGAGAAAGAATTCTGCATTGCTGAAGACAGAAGGAAGGGAGCCAGAAGAAATAGAAAAAGTCAATCACTCCCCTCCTTCCTGAATTTAGTCAGTGTTAGTTCACAGATATGCTCTCCCTCATGTCTTCCTTATCTTCAAAAAGTCTTATTATTCTAAAAAAGAGAATCTTCTCCTCAACCATTTTTACTCCCTTAACTTGTCCTTCTAAGTGATCCTTATGAACTAGAAGTTGCATAGAAATGGAACATCTCTGTGGGTGAGAAGGCAATTTTCACATCAGAAGTTCCCTACCTCAATTACAAGTCAGAGGAAAAACTATCACTGAAACTATATCACTGAAACCTCCTAAAGCCCTGTCTGGCACATGCTTTCTTATATTCGCAATTCAACAGCAATTCCTCCTTTCCACCATGTGCAAGTGCACACACAAACACACATACATATACACTGCACAGCATTATATAGTAATGTAGAAAGTAGAAAGAGCAATGAATTTGGAGTTAAAAACTTCCAGTCCAACCGCACTTCTACATTGCCTGTGTGAGTGTGGTAAGTCTTAGTTTCCTCATCTGTTACTACCGACTTACTATAATGCCTCTGAGGTACCTTCTAGTTTATAATCTATGATGTAAAGATTAAAAAAATATATACAAATAAGAAGTAGACATCTGGCATTGATATAAGGAAGTTTCAGATGAAGATACATCTTCTAATGATGCATATCAGGAATATCTGTATAATTTATACTCTTATAGAGTTGCCTAACATATGAGAGAATAAATAAATAGCCCAGAGTCATAAAATATGTGTATATCAGAGACGGGACTTGAACACAGGTTTATTTTTTTTCTGGCTCTGAGGAAAGCTCTCTCCTTTCTACCACAGTTGTCCCTTATGTTACTAAACAAATATATAGGTGTAATACATGTGGGTACATGCATTTGTACTTATATGTATTTTCAAGGAAATACACACTTTGTTGCAATTTCATATATATGTTATGTCATGTATAGGGAGAGATTACTCATTTACTAAAGAAGATGAGGAAATAGCTTGAAAATAAAGAGAAAGTTTAGATCCAGCCAAGAGAAAGTCAAGAATGGCCTAATAAACCTAGAGAAGTTTTAATGGGGAAGCTTATATTGCTGAGAATAGCTAAATTGTTCTTCATTGTACAGAATTCCCATCAATGTATATAATGTTAACTTGGTTTTGCTTATTTCATCTTTGATTCAGTACATGTAAGTATTAGTGTTTTTACTCTGTTTTTCTTACTTGTCATTTCTTACTTTACAATAATGTTCTATTATAACCATACACTATAACTTATTGAACCGTTCCCCAAATGATGAATTCTTTGCCCCTACAAAAAGTTTCTTTAAATATAAATACAGATACTTCTCCTTTATGATTTTTTTTATCTTTTTGTGACACAAGGCTACTAAAAATGTTGCTGGGTGATAGGCTACATGCTATTTTATAGCCTTTTAGGCATAGGTCCAAATTGTTCTCTAAAATGATTAAATCAGTTCACAATTCCTCCAATAGTGCATTTATGTCTTAATTTTTCCCATTCCCTCCATTTTTTTCATTTTCCTTTTCTTTCATATTAACCAGGTATGGTATAGTACTTCAGATTTGTTTTAATTTGCATTTCTCTAATTAATAGTGATTTGAAACAGTTATTTTTTTTTCATGACCAATGAGAGCTTTGATTATTTTGTCTGAGAATTGCTTGATCATGTCTTTTGATGATTTATCAATTAGCAAATGACTTATATTCTTACATTTTCAATTAATTTCTCTATTTGAGGAACTAGCTTTTAATTGGAAAGACTTGTGAAAAAAGTCTCATAATTCTGCACCTCACTTTCCATCTGATTTTCCCATATTTAGTTTTGATCACCATTTTCCCCAATTTGGCCTCATTTCTATTAGTCCTTACCCCTTCTCTTTTCCCCTTTCCCTCACATTTTAAGATATATTTAAGAAATATTTCTGTACCCTGTTGATTGTGTATGGTCTTCCTTCATTGAGCCAATTCCAAAGACAATAATATTCACATCTTCTCCCCTCCTCCATCTTCCCTTCCATTGTAAAAGTTCTCTCATGTCTCTTTTTTCTGAGATAATTTACTGTAGTCTGTTTCCCCCTTCTCCCTCTTTACAATGCACTCCTTTCTAATGCCTTAATTTTATTTTTTATATCATTCCATTATATTCAATTCATACCTTTGACTTCTGTATATCTATACTCCTTTTAATTGCCCTAACAATGATAAAATTCTTTAGAGTTCCATGTTTTTCATATTTGTAATAAAGTGATCTTTTAATACCAAAATGCCAAACCTATCTTCATAAAAACAGTGTGATTGATTATATTTTTTCTTTGGAGTTTCTACTCCCACAGTTCTTTCTCTAGATGGGGATAGCATTCTTTCTCATAAGTTCCTCTAGATTGTCCAGGATCATTGCATTGCAGCTAGTAGAAAAGACTATTTTATTTGATTGTGCCACAATGTATCAGTTTCTTTTTACAATATTCTCCTGGTTCTGCACATTTTGTATTACATAAATTCCTGGAGGTCTTTCCAGTTCACATAGCAATTCTCCAGTTCATCATTCCTTTCAGCACAATAGTAACTCATCACCATCAGATAGAATTGGTTCAGCCATTTTCCAATTGATGAACCCCTCTCCCCACATTTTCAATTTTTTTTCCTTCTCTAATTGTTACTGGTAGAGTTCCTAGTACAATATTAAATAATAGAGGTGATAAATGGGCATCCTTGTTTCACTTCAGATCTTATTGGAGAGACTTCAAATTTGTCCCCATTGCATATGATACTTGCTGATTATATATATGTAATTCTGAGGAAGGGCCCTTCTATTCCTATATTTTCTAGTGTTTTCAATAAGAATGGGTGTTATATTTTGTCAAAGGCTTTTTCTACATTTATTAAGATAATCCTGTGATTTATGTTGGTTTGGTTTTTGAAATTGTCAATTATGTGGATGGTTTTCCTATTATTAAACCATTCTTGTATTTCTGGTTTAAATACCACCTGGTCATAGTGAATAATCTTTGTGATAACTTGCTTTAGTCTTTTTGCTAGTATTTTATTTAAGATTTTTGCATCTATGTTCATTAAGGAGATTGATCTGTTATTTTTTTCTCTGCTTTTGGTCTGCCTGGCTTTGGAATCAGTACCATATTTGTGTCATAACAAGAATTTTGTAAGACTCCCTCTTTGCTTATTTTTGTCAAATAATTTGTATAGTATTGATATTAGCTGTTATTTTAATGTTTAATAGAATTCACTTGTGAATCCATTTGACCCTAAGGATTTTTTATAAGGAAGTTCCTTGATGGCTTGTTCAATTTCTTATTCTGAGATGGGATTATTTAAGAATTCTATTTCCTCTTATTAATCTAGGCAATTTATAGTTTTGTAAATATTCAACCATTTCACCTAGATTGTCATATATTTGGGCAAAGTATTTCTTAATAATTACCTAAATGTCCTCTTCATTAGAGGTGAGATCACCCTTTTCATCTTTGATACTTTTAATTAGATTTTCTATTTTATTAGATTAACCAGTACTTTATCTATTTTATTTGTTTTTTTTTCAACATACCAGCTCCTGGTATTATTTATTAATTCAATAGTTCTTTTATTTCAATTTTATTTATTTCTCCATTCATTTTTAAGATTCCACTTTAGTTTTTATATGGGAATTTTTAGTTTATTCTTTTTCTAATTTTTTAAGTTACAAATCCAATTGATTGATCTCTTCCCTTTCAATTTTGTTACTATAGGCACTCAGAGATATAAATTTTCCCCTGAGTACTGCTTTAGGTGTATCCCATTGGTTTTGTTATGCTGTCTCTTCATTGTCACTCTCTTTAATGATGTCTGTAATTGTTGCTATGATTTGTTTTTTTGACACAGCAGTTTTGAAAAATTAGATGATTTAATTTCCAAATAATCTTAAATTTGACTTTCCATGGACCCCTGTTAACTATAATTTTTATAACATTATGATCTGAAAAAGTTGCATTTATTATTTCTGTTTTTCTGCATCTGTTTGCAATATTTCTATGCCATAGTACATGGTCAATATTTGTATATGTACTATGTACTGCTGAGAAGAAGGTATATTCCTTTTTCTCTCTGTTCAATTCTTTCTAGGTATTTATTAACTATTTTTCTAACACTTAATTCACTTCCCTAACTTTTTTCTTAATTATCTTTTGGTTTGATTTGTCTAATTCTGAAAGGAAAGATTGAGATCCTCCCCTAGAATGGTCTTACTATCTATTTTCTCTTTGAGCTCCTTTAATTTTTCCTTTGGAAATCTAGATGGTGTACCATTTGGTGCATAATTGTTTAGAAATGATATTACTTCATTGTTTATAGTATCCTTTTGCAAAATGCAATTTCCTTCCTTTTCTCTTCTAATCATATCAATTTCACTTTAGCTTTGTCTGGTATTATGATGGTTACTCCTGCCTTTTTACTTTAGTTGATGCAAAATAAATTCTACTTCAGTCTTTTAACTTTTAACTTGAATCTGCATTTCACCGTGCTTCAAATGTTTCTTATACCAACACATAGTAAGATTCTGGTTCTTAAACCACTATCCTATCCTCTTCTATTTTTTGGCTGAGTTAATACCATTCACATTTAGTATTATTGTAAAGGGGAAAAGTATGGTTGATTGAACTGAATATTAATAGTATTAGGGTTGGTCACCAGGAATTGAATAAATATCAATTCCAAAATGATTTTTAGCAATTTATTTATAAAATATAGGAGAGAATGAAAGTAGAGAAAATCAGAGGAGAGGGTAAGATAAATAATTGAACACACAAACTAATTTGCTCTGGCCCCTGGCTCAACCCAGGGAGGGCTAATTAGCCCTCAGCCAGAGAAGCCTCAGCCTTGAGCCAAGGGCTGAGGGCCAAGGGCCTGGAGATGAATTAATAAAGGCTTCAGTCAAAAAGCCTTTTTTTTTAAAGTGAAGAATCCCTTCAGTAAAAATCCAGGAAGATTCAGTCTTACTCACCACGTGGTAATTCAAAAAGAGAGATTTAAGAACATTCTCACCAAGTCTAAGTTCTCAGGTCCAACAAGCAACACCAACAACAACTCCAACTCAAAGAACAAACAAGAACTCACTCACAGGAAGGGATCACTCCCTTCTTTAAAAAAAACAAACAACTCTTACCTTCCATCTTGGAATCAATACTGTTTATTGGCTCCCAGGTAGAAGATTGGTAAGGGCTGGGCAGTGGGGGTTAAGTGACTTGCCCAGGGTCACACAGCTGGGAAGTGTCTGAGGCCAGATTTGAACCTAGGACCTCCCATCTCTAGGCCTGGCTCTCAATCCACTGAGCTACTCAGCTGACATGTCACTCCCTTTTAAAGGTGCTTCTTTTGCAATACTTCCTGTGCCTTCCTCTACTTTATGTATACCAATCACAACAAAGGCTTTGCTTAGGACTCCCCAGGGGCAGTCAGTCAATTCTGATTCATTACCCTCTCTTACACAGGTGGGTTACAGACTTCCCTTACTTGAAGTTTAAGTGATGGTGTTTATACTTTCTGTGATCAGATCTAAAAATAGGTAGGATAGGATTAAACCCATCATCACATTATGATTACTGTGTATTGCCCTCCTTCATTTTATCCTGTAAAAGTGGAATTTGGGAGATGCCATCTAAAAGTATATATATTTTCTATGGATACGTGGAAATTATCAAACTACATTTCCCGTGGTCCAACGGGTTTCCATTTCCAGTTCTTTGGGTGTGGGGATGCCTACGTCTCCACGCAGAGAATAGTTTAAAATCTCCTGGGTTAGGGGGGAGTGGCCTCTTGGCTAGCAGGCTCTGGGAGAGATGAGAGGTAACAAAATGGAGGAGGCAGTTTTGAATTCTTACAAGCACGTGGTCTAATGACTATATCAGCATGGCTTTAATTAAAATACTAATTTATATTATTATATCAGCCTTTATTATTTTTTATCATAACAATCCCCATTATATCCTGTTCGATTCCTTTTCTCCATTTTCCTCCTCACCAGTATTTTCCTTTTTGTCACCCCCTCCCTTCTTTCTCCCTCCAGTTACCTCCCTCTTCCCTTATCTTATTCCCCTTTTACTTCTCTGTAGGTTAAGATAGAATTCTATATCCCACTGAGTATTCTTTTCCCCTCTCTAAGCCAATTACAATGAGAGTAAAGTTTAAGTATTTCTCATTACCACCCTTATCCTCCCCTCTATTTAATGATTTTTCATGGCTCTTTATGTTATATAATTTACCCCATTCTATTTCTCCCTTCCCCTTTTGATTCAATGCAACCTTCTCTTTCATCCCTTGATTTTTTACATATTATTTATATTCATACGTACCATATCATACTTGCATATCATTCCATATCATCATATTTGCATATACATTATATCATCATATACATCATATCATCCTAATTAGCTGACTTCCCCACTCTCTTTCTGGGGAAATTCCTTCTATTTTTGTCTACTACTAAGAGGAATTTCTGAGAATTACAGATTTTCCATGTAGACATATAAACCTTTTCACCTTAATGAGTCCCTCAAATTTTCACTTTTTTATTTACCTTTTTAGGTTTTTTTATATTTTGTGTTTGGACTTCAGATTTTTTAGTTACGTCTGGCTTATTCCTCAGGAATGCTTGGAAATCTTCTATCTTATTTAATATCCATTTTATTTCTCCTGAAAGATTATTCTCAGTATTGCTGGACAAGTGCCTCTAGGTTGTAAACCCAAATTTTTGCCTTCCTGAATATCATATCCCATGCCTTTTGATCCTTTATTGAGGAAGCCACTATGCACTATGTTATCCTGATTGTAGCTCCATGGTATTTCAAAGGTTTTTTTCTGACTGCTGAAGAATTTTCTGCTTACCCTGGTGGCTCTTGAATTTATCTGTTAGACTCCTGGGTGTTGTCAGTTGAGAATTTCTTTCTGGAAGTGATCTGTGTATTCTTTCAATTTAAATTTTATTTTGTTGTTTGTGAATCTCTGGGCAGTTTTCCTTAATAATTTCTTGTAACATGATGTCATAGTTTTGTTTTTTTTTTTAATCATGATTTTCAGGTAGTCCAGTAATTCTCAAACTGTCTCTCCTAGATCTATTTTCTATGTCAGTTATTTTTTCAATGAGATATTTCAAGTTTTGCTCTGTTTTTTTTTTTTATTTCTTTGATTCTGCTTTATTGTTTCTTGGTTTCTCAAGTAATCATTAGTTTCTAGATGGTCAGTTCTAATTTTTAAGACCTAATTTTCCTCTGTCAGTTTTTCATTCTCCTTTTTCAATTGGCCCATTTTTTCTTATATCACTTTCATTTCTTCTGGCATCACTTTCCTTTCTCCTTGCATCACTTTCATGTCTCTTTCCTCCTTTTCCTCTGCCTCTCTTAATTGGTTTTTGAAGTCTTTTTTGAGCTCTTCCAAAATCTGTCTCAAACCCATATTTTTCTTTTTGATTTTTCATGTGTTTCCTCTGCTTTCACTGTCCCCTTTTTTGTCTGTATCTTTCTCTTTGTCTCAATAAAAATTCTTTATAATTAGGTGTCTTTTTTGTTGTTTGCTCATTTTTCCTTTTGGGGGATGATGTGATGGTCTGAGGGCTGAGAGTTCTGAGACCCCCCTCCCTCTACTGATTCAATTGACTCTTGAAATGCTTATAACTTAAAGACTTGCCTCAGGCTTGGAGTAAGATTTAATCTCACTTGGAAATTGATCATGTCAGGGGCTGATGAAATTCTAGCCCCAAGTTTAGGCTCAAATTTTTGGTCTCACTGCATTCTTAATCCAATCCAATCGAGTTCACCTTTAATTGCCCTATATTTGAGCTCAGCCCTTAGTTTTGGGCAAAAAGATCTCCCCCCTGCCCCCATGAACTGTGTCTTCACTTTAAAGTGTGAACTATGATCTTAACCCAAGCCTAGAATTGGAATGCTGGCTTCTCTCTCAGTCCACAGGAATCAAATCACTTCATCCCAGGCTGCCCTGGGCCAGGACTCTAAACTTCTCCACAGGCTTGAAATTTCAAGGGACGTGAGTTGACTTGTACCACTATTTGCCCAGTCAGGATCTTAATGTCTGAATATTAGATTCAGCTTGGGTTTTGAACCTGTGACAGCAGATTTGGGTTGGGAGTATGTGACTTGCACTTGGCTTGCTTTTCCCTCCTTGCTACAACCTCTTTTTGGCTCTGCTCTCCTCTGACCCTAGTGCTCCAGTTGTTTTCTGTGTACCTTTTGGGTTTTTCTTTTCCTGAAACTTGTTTTCACTCTGTCTCCTTTTTGGTTCTTTTTCTCCTTTATTTGTTGTGTGGCAATATTTTAATCTTGGTTGGAGAGGATTTTCATGGTGACACAGAGCTACTCTGTAATACTCTACCATCTTGATTCTGTCCCAGAAAATCTATAATTGATCTTTCATATTTAACTTACTTATTTTTATTATAGCTCAAATTTTCTACTGTTTTAGTTTCCCCCCAAGAATAGTTGAATATTTTTTTATTTCATTGAATATCCCTTCCACCCCACCCCAAACTTTTAGAATTATGCTCAGCTTTGTTGAGGATAGTATCCTTGGTTGTAAAACCAGTTCCTTTGCTCTTCAAAATACTATGCTAAATATGCTTCATTCTTTTTAAAGTCAAAGTTATTCAGTCTTATGTTATTCTAACTGTACTCCTGCAGTATTTAAAATTTATTTTCCTTGTTAATTGTAGTATTTTCTTCTTAAACTGTGAAGTACAGAACTTAACAATGAAGTTCCTGTGTATGTTCATGTAGGGTCCCTTTGCATTGATGTTTGGTGATTTTTTTAATGTCTATTTTACCTTATGATTCAAGAGTTTTTTGGGAAGTTTTTCTTAATTATTTCTTCAAGTATCGTGTCTAAACTCTTTTTTGATCATAACTTTCCGGGAGCTTGACAATTGTTATATTTTCTCTCCCTGACCTATTTTCTAGATTAGTTATTTCAGTGATAAGATGTTTCATTTTCTCTTCTATATTTTCATTGGAATTTGCTTCACTATTTCCTGTTTTCTTAGTAAATAATTAGGTTCTTTTTTGTCTGACTAGTTCTTAGTGAATTATTTTCTTCTCTGAGTTTCTCTTTTTTTCTGTTTAGGTGATCTTTCTTTCATGATTTTCTTAATTTTCTTTCATTCCTCTTATTTTTTCTATACTTTCCTCAACTGCTCTCATTTGATTTTTGAAGTGTTTTAAAACTCTTCCAAAAGATGTTTTTGAGTTTATGGCCATTATTGTTTTTTTGCTATTTTAGAATTCATTTTTCTCTTACTTTGATGTCCACTGTGATTGAATCCAGGTCTTTTCTGACTTTGAAATAACTATCAATTGTTGTTAGGTTCTTTTTATTTTTCTTACTTATTTTTTTTATTTTATCAGTCAGGCAAATAAGCTTAATTATTAGCTTTAAGCTAGAATCTCAGGGTTCCTTTTATATTGGAGGATGGTGCCTGAGGTTTTAGGATTTTTTATGTTTGTTATTTCCTGGGATCTATTACATTCTTCCAATTTTTATAATCCAGGGTTAAGTGTACTCCATATTCTCCTATTCAAGCTCCACTCTGTGATTGACCTCAGGTGCTCCAAATAGTGTCCCTGACAGTTCTGAATCTGAAGAGAAGAGATCATTTCTCCCTTGTGTCAGTAGCTAGTGACTCCTGTCTCTTGAGAGTGACCATAATCAATGGGGCACCAGTCTTTTAGCACCTATATTCACTGTCGTGTGCTCCTTCTTCATTCTTCCTCTTATGATGCTATATCCTAGAATATAACAAGTTTCTGATCCTTGAACATGGACCTTGAAGTCCTTCCCTGGTTAAAGATCTAGACTACAACCCACATAGCCACTCCTAGGGTTTGACAGCTGTTTACTCCACTAAATATTTATCACTAAAATGTTATCTCCCAGGTTTGGCAGACAGAGGAAAACACAGATCTTGCCCTTAGGAATCAAATCATATGGATTCTGTTGATGTTCCATCTAGCACCAGCTTGGGTGAGTGAGAACTCTAGATCTTAAATCAGCAGAACTATTCCTAGGGCCCTCCCCCTACTAATTCCAACACCACTAGTATCCTCCATGGGATTGTAAGATCCTTGGTTCATAGACAATATTAGGTTCAGGTCCTACCCCTAGAATTTGCCTTGTTAATCTTAGTTGTTTGCTCAGGTTTATTTATACTCTTCTGGAATTTCTGCTGGGGAAGTCAGTGATCTCCATTCCTAGTTGTCCTTGAATGTTCAAATTATTTTTATTGTTTGTTGGGAGAATTGAAAGGGTGAGAAAGTTTCATACTCTATTTCATCATTTTTCCATAATCCTCTAATTCATTTTTGTGACAAGAAGTTATACTATGATGTTATTGGTCCTCCTCAAAAATAAAGCACACATAATAACAATAGGTGCTTAATCAGTGTATGTGGAATTTAGTAATAGCCAATCCCCCCAAAAGAAAAAAAAAATCATCTGAAATCATTTCCCTCCTCAGTGTCCATAATATCCAATTTTCCAAATACTCAGTTTCCTCATATGTTCTTAGTCTTTCAAGATGACTCTCCATCAAAGCTGTTTTAATTTTTCTGATGCACTATTTAAAAAATTTCCTGAGCAACCATTTTCCCTACAATTAAATTTGATTTTGCCTAAAGAAGTAGATAAATCTTAACTTTTTGTATGGAATAAAATAATATATATGATATATACATATATATATATATTATGTATATATGTGTGTGTTTGTGTGTATATATGATTGAACTAATTCTGTCGCTAATCAAGTATCTAGTGTCAGATATAACATCAGATGTCATCTAGTCTAAGTAACATCTAAAGAAGAAATATATGTGTATTATCCTTTCCTTACCAACTTTCAGTTGAATTGGTAGACTTGATGGTAAGAGGTTAACTGAATACCTCATTATCTCAAGATTAAAAATTCACCAGCTCAATGAGTATGAATCGCTGAGAAGTGATGAGATCACCAAGTGAAGAAATGTAGAAGTACAAGAGAAAAGGGGATCAGGACAGAAGAGTATGAGGTACACACTGTTAACAGGCGTGACCTGGTTTATCATCCTACAGAAATGATTGAAAAAGAGTCATCGGATAGGAGAACAAAGAAAGAGTAAATTTGTGAAAACCTAGAGAAGTATCTAGAAAGTATCAAGGAGAAGAGAATAATTTGAACTCCACTATGAATAATTTCCAATATCCAATTAGTTGTCAAGTAATGAGGCTTCACCACAACTTCATTTTGTCAATCATCAATTTAATTTTCACTATTTTGTCCTCATAAAATGTAAAATTCCTTTCTTCAACATCTGATAATCACTTTAATGGACAATTTTTCAGGTATCTATCTATCTATCTATCTATCTATCTATCTATCTATCTATATACACAATTTATGTATACATATATACATAAACATATATGTATATATGTAACCCTTTTAGAGATTTAACAGATGGGTAGTGACATGAACTCAGAATTTTAAAAGAGGAGAATAATCTGCCTTTGGTTAACTGTGAAGTATTTTTAATGATGTCATGTTACTTCCATACGTTAATGTCCATCTTTTATACTATAAAGTTCAGGTACTGATAGATGGATACAAGCTATAGATCTTGGTCTACGAAAAGTTAAAATGATGTATCTTTCAGTTGTCAATGGAGAAATCCATGGTGGGTGTAAGTAGATTATAAGTTATTACCAATTAAGAACTGTAAATTAGAAGGAGCAGAAAAGGTGTCATTTGAGACACATTACTGAAAGAGAAAGAAGATAACCATTTAGTTAGATCAAAGGATAACATCTTTATATTACCTTGTGATCACTGTAGTGTTAAAGATCTAAAGGAAAAACCCCTCACACACTATAAAGGCCATTCATGGAGGATTTGTGGGAAGATATGGATATAAAAGAATAAATGGGTTGTAGTTTGGATAGCTGGTAGGAATTTCAACAAGATTATTCACATATACACATTTATGTGCACATATTTAGGGATTATATATATATATATGTATGTATATATATATGTATATATATATATTTATGTATCTCTATCTCTATAGAGCTATCATCTATTTCTCTTTTCTTTATCTAAATATCCACCTGTATATCTATGTATTTATCTCTCTAATTATTGAAGGATCTCTGGATCCTTGCATTATACATTGCCCAGAAGTGGAGGGCATAAAATATTTGTAGAATGGAATTGAATAATTTTCAGTTTTGTCAATAATCATTACTTCTGATACTGAACTATGAAATCAGTCTTTACATACATAAAGAAAAAAATATACATGGCATATTCTTTACAAAGCATAGGGTTAACTTCAAAACCTGAGTCTAAAAAGGAGTGTCTTTTTTTAATATCTAGTCACTACCACTCATGAATATGACCTTGTGTTAAATGTCTGTTTTTGGCTAAGGTGAAGACTTTTGATGTGGGTAAAAGATTGGCTGATAACTTCAAGATAGATGTGTTGATTTAGAATGTGTTATTTGGGACCAAAATCTATTGTTCTAATCAATTCTCATTTAGCACCCTCTAAATAAGTCTGAATTTTCCTTTCTAAGATGAATGCCATCTTTGAACTCAATCCATTTCATGGAAAGAGGAAGGTTATAATATTCGACATTATTAATGCATAATGAAAATTTTCCTTTAAAATATGCTCACAAATCCTATAATATTTTATTTTATTAAGATAAGTAGTCCATTGGGCAGTATGGGGAAGGGAAAATTAATCAATCAATAAGCATCTATTAAGTGACTATTATATGTCATGCCTCCTTATAATGTGAAGTTAATTCAAGGATTCTCTAATGTCGAAGGGATAGGCTGAATGAGCTCCTAAGAATCTATTAAGCTTCTGACCTAGCTCAGGTCATCTCTGGGAAGAAGAGAGCCATGGAGATGTATATCACTCCATTGGTTATGATGCTGACCTAACCAATAAGTTTGATATAGTCAATAAAATTATATTCTTATCCAAAAATCAGTCTCTCAAGATAATTTTAATTGGATCACTTCTCACAATACCTAGCACAGTAAAGCCACTTGTAGGCACTGAATAACAACTTGCTGTAGGAAAGAATGAATGAATGAATGTCAGTTAACTGCTTGCTAAAGAAGCATGTACTATAACTTGAAATTACATTATGGTGAGTAAACAGAAAGATCATTTCTCTGGGCATCAGGAGATTTTGTTTCCTTTCTTGGTCTTATTTCCCTCTGTTTTTAAAGAAGAAAAATGAACTAGATGATATCTAATATATCTACCATCTCTAACATTCAATATATAGCATTAGACAATATGCATTTATACATTTAAAAATCCAATGAGAGTTACCAGAAAAAAAAAAGAAAATGGTTTTTCAACTTTGCTAAATGCTTCTAAATTCTATACTTGCAATGCAAAGGTGTGAACATACAATTATCCTAAAAGTCTTTCAGTGTTTACCCATTGCACATAGGATAAAAAATAAAACTCTTTATTAGAGAATTAATGTCATCCCCCAAATAGTCCCAATTTACATTTTCAGGCTTATTTTGCGTAATTCCCAAGCACATGTATTTTTGTCAAACTGATATCACTTATTTTCTCCTGGTTTCTTGCTTCTTCTGGGACCAAATATCTCCTACCTCATCCCCAGATATCTCTACTTATTAAAATCCTTTTCCTTCAAAGTCTATGTCATATCACTTTCATGTGCCCTTTTCAGATCTCCCCGATTGAATATTATTGCTTTTTCCTTGTATCTCATCATGCTTTGTTTAGCTCCCTTTTTTTTCCCCTTCCATATCTATTGAGGAGTAGCTTGGTCATCTATGTATTGGGTCTTGTTTTTAGCTAATTATAACAAGACTTTAAATCTGTCTGTTCTATTTTTTTCACCACATTACTATCTTTATACTTAATAGGCATATAGTGTTTTTTGAATAAGGGATTACTTGTGATCAAACATTATTGGGGAAAAATGAATATGATAGGATTATGAATAATCCAGAAAAATGATAAAAACAAGGAAGAAGTAAACAGGGGGAGAAAACAATTAGTCATAATTTTTAGTCATTCTTATATTTTCTGATATGAAACAGCTCAATTTTAATGATGATTTCTCCCTTATTTGACAAGCAAAACAGTATAATGATTCCAAGTATAAACTTTAATTATTCAGAAATGACGAAAGGCATTACAAATACAACAAATAAGGTCCTTTGACATAGAAACAGTCACTAAGTTTTTATTCACTTCTTTTTATTTAAGCCCTTGAATTTCATGTATAGTAAGAAATTACTTCAACTTTACCCAGAGTGCCATCTAATGGCCCTGTTGTCTCAAAATGAAACAAATCTAAATATGTTACTTAAGACAGTTAATTCCAACATCCAAACAAAGGATTATATGAAATACTATGTACTTACTCATGATTTTAGGACAATAATAACAAAGAATTTTCATGATTCACTGAAACAGGGTAATAGAGGGAGGATAGGTAGAAATGAAAACATTGAAAACAATATAAAAAGGAAGTGAGAGGTCTGAAATTATAGGAAATACAAGCAGAGAGCCCTACTGTAATTTTCAATAACAAAAAAAGAAGGCAGTGTTTTGAACCAGGCCTCAGGTCAAAGATGAGCTCTGAGATGCAAGAGATTAAGGAAATAGCATCTTATAATAGAAAGAGGATTGTATTGGAAGTAACACAGTATAGAGAAATACAGCCTAGGTATTGATGCCTCCTTGATTTGTGACCTTAGCCAATTTTTCAAAAAATTTATTTGGGCATCAGTTCTCTCATATGTAAACTTGTTTTGATAATACTGAACTTATTGCTTCATTAAATTACTAAGGGTAAATGTCATTATTAACCTTTAAACTCATATAAATATGAATTATTTAAAAAATGAAATGTTTTGCTCACCTACAATTCTTATTTCTATAGACACAATGATTAGTGGATCTCTTGAGTTTTGAAGTTCTGAGATAAAATAGGATTTAAACAAGTTTAAGTATCCACTCTAAATAAAGCACCAAGATAGTGAGCCCTCATGAGTTGGTGAGAGATTAAACCTCCTAAGGATGTTCAAAAAATGGATCAAGTTTTAACTTCATATATGATATATATGAAGATAGGGAGAGGGAAAGGAAAGAAAGAGAAGGAAATGGACAGTAAAAGACCATCAGTGTATAGATGTTGGGGGCAGGAAATGTCTGACAATTTGAAGTAGGAGTTATAAGAAAATTGTCTAAATTATGTAGCATAATGGATAAAATGCTAAGCCTGGACACAAGATGACTCACATTCACTTCCAGCCTTATATACTTATCAGTTATGTCATTTTGGACGTTACATAATTTTTATCTTCCTCAGTTTCCTCAACTATAAAATGGATAATTATAGTACTTATCCCTCTAGGGTTTTACAAAGACAAAATAAGACATTTTTTGAATTATTTAGGATAGCCACAAAGTCAGGAAGTGTTTCTTTTGAATGAGAAAGGGAAGTAGGGAGAGGCAGAGACAAAAATATGTATTGATATGCAAATACACATGTGAATATACACATATGCATATATGTATATATACATAATATATCTGTATCAATTTCTATATATAGTATAAAAAGACAGAGACAATTTGAGATAGAGACTGAGTTTTTCTTCAATTGTTTAGTCATGGCTGACTTATCATGACCCCATGAACCCACAGCATGCTAGGCCATTCTATCCTTCACAGTCTCCTGAAATATTTCCAAAGTAATATCCATTGCTTCCATGACACAATCTAAACATCTTATCTTCTGTCCTTCCCCTTCTTCTTTTGTCTTCAATTCTTACCAACTTCAGGGTCTTTGCTAATAAAAATGATCTTCTTATTAAATAGCTCTAGTTTTAAGCTTCATCTTAAGTATGTGACCTTCCAATGATTAGACCGAATTGATTTCTTTTTTTTTTAAATTTATTTATCTAAAATATTTTTCCAGGGTTACATGATTCATGATTTCCACCCTCTCTTCCTTCCCCAACTCCTGGAGCTGACAAGCAGTTCCACTAGGCTATACATGTATCATTGTTCAAAACCTATTTCCATATTATTCATATTTGCTCTAGAATGATCTTATAACACCAAAACACCAATCATATCCCTATAATACCATGAGATTGATCATATGTTTTCTTCTGCGTTTCAGTTCTCACAATTCTTTCTCTGGATGTGGATAGCATTCTTTCTCATAAGTTCTAGATTGTCCTGGATCATTGCATTGCTGCTAGTAGAAAAGTCTATTACATTCGATTATCTTACTACTGGGAAAACCATAGTTTTGACCATATGGAGATGATGCCTCTGCTTTTTATGCTGTATAGATTTGCTATAGCTTACTTCCAAGGAATAAGCAACTTTTAATTCCAAGGCTGCAGTCACGAACTGCAGTGATCTTTGAGACCAAGAATATAAAAGCATCCACTGCTCCCATTTTTTCCTCTATTTGGCTGAAAGTGTTGGGATCATTTGCCATGATCTTTATTTAATGTAAAGTTTCAATCCAACTTTTACCTTCTTGTCATTCAACTCTCATCAAAAGACTTTTTAATTTTTCTTCCCTTTATGTCATCATAGTGGTTTTATCTGGGTATCTGAGATTGTTGGCATAATAATGTAACCCTAGTTTCATTGAGTCTGGCATTTTGTGAACTATACTCCACATCTTAGTTAATTAATGCTTAGTTCTCACTGTTGCTCAGGTTCCTCAGGAGAAAAGGAAAATAATCTATAATCCCATCTCTGTGAGGACTTGCAACATTTGTCTTAATCAACACAATCAAATCTTTTAGTGTAGTCAAAAAACCTGAAATATCTTCCCCCACCCCAAAATTTCATTGCTTTCTCCATCATCCTATAAATGTTGACAATTTGGTCTTTAGTTGTTCTGTCTCTTTAAAAACCAATTTGTTCTATTAATTCTTAATTCAGATATTGTTGAAGCCTAGATGACAGTATCTTAATCATAGTTTTTTTGACATGTGAAATAAATGTACTTGTTCAGTAATTTGAACATTCTTTGACATTACCATTCTTAAGCATTGTGACATAAACTGATCTTTTCCAATTCAGTGACCACTACAGAGTTTTCCAAATGTTCTGTCATATTGAATATAAACTTTAATAGCATAATCTTAACTAGAATTCTACTATCTCCACTAGCCTCAAAATTAGAACTGCTTCCTTAGACTTACTTTACCCCATTCTCCAGGTTGTTGGGATTTAGATTATATTCTACTACATATTCTTCTACTTTTGTTAAATCCTTGCCATTTTATCATTCTCATTTTTACATAAAATATTATCTTGATATTTCTAATGTTATTGAAGAGATATGTTGTCTTTTTCGTTCATTGTCTTCTTTTCTTAGCATTATTCATCTAAGAAAATATTTTTATTTCTCCTTCCTACTTTCTGTAATTCTGAGTTTAACTGAGTACCTTTCTCCTTTCCCCTTTCTTTACCTTTCTTTCTCAGGTATGTGAAATGTTTCATTAGTCATTTTGCTTTCTTACTTTTTTTGGGGGGGAAAGAGGGGAATAGTTTTTTATTATTGCCTCTTGTATAATACTGCAAGCTTCCATCCATAGTTCTTTAGGCTATGATGAATATTTCAACTGATCTGAAAGAAAACAAAAAGGTGAAGCACCAAGCCAATAACATATTAATTGAGAGATAATGCCTCTCTGCAAAGCTGGGTCATTATATTTCCTTCCATGTAAGAAAATTGAAGGTTTTTCTCTTGTTTATATACTCTAAATTTACAACATACAATGTCTTATATTATCTCTTCAAAACATCTTTTTTATCCCTAGATTAGATATATTTTCTAGCAGGTCTAGATATCTTTCTCTCTGTGGATGGTGCTCTAGTGTCTTTAGAGATATATAATTTTCTTCATTGGTCATAAGAGATCTGAAGTCACCACTACTCCTTCCAATGTGCCCTATATGGTAATGACCCACAGTCAACAGGTCCATATATTTCCAAGAACCTTATTACTCATCCTCCAGTAATGCATTATATGGTTGATAGGTTTTCTGCTTACTTGATGAATAACATCCTATTGCAAAATGCTAGCTTATAAAGTTACAGTGAAATGAGGAAGCAGCTAGATTTACTGCATTAATTTAAACCTTTCTTTTAAAAATATAATTACTACAATCTCCAAAACCCTTACCTCACCCACTGCACTGAGAGCTACCATAAGAATCTTGCTGACTTGGATCCTAGGGCAAAGGCTGCAACCACTAAAGAATACCTTGATAATAGGGTGGGAAGCACAGCTCCCTTCAGCCTCCACACCTTCACCTGCATCTTCAGAGTCTGCTGCCAGCTGGGGAAAATCTGGCCTCAGGACTCATTAATACTCCATCAATCTAATCTAGTCAATAAGCAGAGCAGAGAAGAAGCCCCTTCAGGACAGAATAGCCCAAACCCAGAGATCTAGCAAATAATCAGAGGATCAAGATTACAGCTAATGAAAGGGGGGAAAGAAGGAAAAATATGAATAAACAAAACAGAAAAATAAAAAAGAAATTGTAATTGACAACTTCTATCCAGGTAATGAACAAAGAGCAAAAGAAACAGAAGAGGACTAAGGAATACCAAGCAAAAAACAAACAAAGAAACAAAAAACATCATCAACATCAATGTCAAAGTCTATGTCATCAACATCAACATCATCAATATCATTATCATCATCCACAACAAAAATATCATCAACAACATCATCAACAACAACATCAACATCAACATCTAACTATCTATCTTTTCCTGGCCGAGGAAAGATTTTTGCTGGGTGGCCTTACTGATACTACATCTGTAGCCCAAAGAGATTTAAAAAGGTAAAAACCCTATATATATAAAAACATTTATACCAACAAAAGAACCATTAAAGAATTGGATTTTGAAAGGATGCTTATCAATTGGGAATGCCTAAAGTTGTGACATATAATTGTAATTTATGGTACTAGAAGAAGTAGCAAAGAGGTTGGTTTTAGAATTAAAATAAAGAAATAAACAAACAACATGGCAAGGCCCATGTGAACTAATGAAATGTGAAATGAGAAGAACCTGGAGATATTGGCACAGTAAAAGTAATGCTGTAATAATGATCAACTGTGAAAAACTAAGCTATTCTGATCAATAAAATGATCCAAAATAATTCCCAAGGAAATGCTGTCCACACTAGAAGAAGAGAAAAACAACTGATGAAATCTGAATGCAAACTGAAGTATAATTTTTTCTATTTCTTTATTTTTTGCTTTTGTTGTGATATGACTAATATGGAAATATAATTTTGCATGATTTCACATGTGTAATTGATATCATTTTGCTTGCCTTCCCCATGAATAGGGAAGGAGTAAAGGACAGGGAGAGAATTTAGAAATCAACATTTTTTAAAAAATTGTTAAAATGAGTAATAAAATTTTTAAATGGACATTTTATGATATAGTAAAGTGGTAGTAACTGAGCCAAATTGGACAGATCAAAGGTTGGCTATATTTATGGAGTCAAACACACAGATGGCAGACCATATTTAACCCATAGGATACTAGAATTTTGTCTGAACTAGATGAAAATGTATTGGGGATATATTTAGAAAAAAATACAATTTAACACAAATGATAACACGTTTTATAACCAAGACAATATGTGGCCCACATGGATTCATTTATATAGTTTAGTGGCCCCTCTCGTTATTTGAGTTTTATACCAGTGATCTATATGATTCTCATTTCCTTTTTGTACATAGCTAAAAGTTGGATGATGCCATAGATAAGCATACCTGGATTTCAAGAATGTTAGATATCTTTGAATACAAATGTTAAAAGAAAGGAATGAAAACTGAATCCAGGTATGCTTTTATGAAACCTTAAGTGTTAATAAATGAATCAATGTGAATCTGGATCTGCAACACTTCTCGTAGTTCTTACCTTGACTTTCTTTTGAATATCTTAATAAATTATTTAAATGAAAGTATTATTGATTTGTATATCAAATTTTCTTTTTTTAAAAACCCTTATCTTTTGTCTTAAAAATCTAAAGTGTTTTTAAAGTTAATTACTCGCTGGTTCTAAGGCAGAAGAGTTGTAAAGGTTAGGCAATGGGGTTTAAGTGACTTGCCCAGGGTCACATAGCTTGGAAGTGTCTGAAGCCAGATTTTAACCTAGGACCTCCACTCTCTAGACCTGGCTCTTAGATGCACTGAGCTACCCAGCTGCCCCCTATGTATCAAATTTTCAAGTAACATAAGGTTTAAAGAAATATTTTATATGTTGCCAAAATATTTGTTGTCCTTGTTCGGTTGTTTTCAGTTGTGTCTGACTCTGTAACTCCATTTTGGGGGTTTCTTTGCAAAGATTGTCATTTCCTTTTCTAGCTCATTTTACAGATGGGAGAACTGAGGCAAACAGGATCAAGTAATTTACCCAGGGTTTCACAGTTATTAAGTATTTAAGGCCAATTTTGAATTCAAGAAGAAGACCAGGACTGACATGCTATCCACATTCCCAGATGAAGATTTTTCCACCTAGCATCATGACTATCTGGGAAAATACACTAAATGTCCCAAATTGAGATTGAGTAGTAAAATAAACTCATTGATGATAGGCTCTGGGGATGACATGGATCATTTCATTCAACACCTTTCTTTTATATTTAAGATAATTTAAATTTTTAAGCCAAATTAACTTCTTAAAACCAAGTGGGTCTTCTCTGTTACTTAGGCACTATGCTCACTAGCTAATGTTGGGAGAAATGCTTAAGATCTCTAACCCTTGCCTTTTGTGAAGGGTTAAATTTTGGGTAGGAGTTTGACAAAAAGTGAGAAGAGCAGTTTGGTAAAACACAAAACCCTTAGTTTATTTTGGGAAGAAGTTCAGATAGGAAATAGGAAAGAGGATAGTGAGATTATTAATCTAATATCTTATAGCTATACTAAAATATCAATCCTAACTAAAATTTCTAAAAACCGTAAATCTGTCTTAGAGGACAGGTGCTTCTGCCTCAGCCAGGTCAGGCCTAACTTCTCTACACTATCTACCTAAAATTATATTCCCTACCTAACTACCTAAGCTAATCTATAAGCATTAATTACCAACAATATCCTTAAATCTGGTTTTCTAATCCCAATAGTCAATAGTCCAACTGTCAGACTGACAGAGACAAAGACAGACTGCCCTACTGCTCTCTAGAAATTCAGAGAAACAAAGAGTCCTCTCTCTTAACCATCTCTCTTTTTATACTCTCCTTGTCTCCTAGGTAACCGGAATCTTCGACTGACTACTCTTACTTAGAAATGTTTCTATTCCTGCCTCTTCTTTGCCTCTTAAAGAGACAGAGGGAGAGATAAAGATATTTCTTTTAGCACTTCCTATTTTGGTATTAATTCAATGGACTTCCAAAAAAGTTTTTTAGCATTTAGAGTAAATTCCCTATGGAAGTTTGGTAGAAGTGTATGGACAGGGATGTGTGGCTGTGTTGTCATCAACATGGTTAAAAGGAGTGCCTGAACCAATTAGATTATAAAAATACTAAACTTTCAATTAGCATCAAATGACTTTGATTCCCTGCCCCCATATTTAGACATTCTAAAAAATAATACTAAGAGAAATAGGAGTAGCTTGTATAAGAATTTTAAGTATGTACATTATCTCATTTATTCTTTACAACAATGTCAAAACAAATATGGAAACTTAGAGGTAATGTTATGTTTTAATTATCAAATAAGTACATGAAATAAAATGTGAATCTTGACTTTTCTGAATCTAAATCTAGTATTCTTTCCAGTATCCTAAGTACAGAGATACTAATTTTCATACGTAATCCATGTTCTGGGGTTACTATACCAATTCTTATTTAAATTTGGAAGGGCAAGTCCCCAGAAGAAGTATGCTACTATCTTCAGAGTTCTGGGGGGTATCCCTGATAGGATAAGGTTTACTTTTTCTAATGCCATAATTCTGGAGCCCTATTCTTGGGAATTTTCCTCAATATCAGTGAATCAATTAATATCCCCATAGTCATCTAGCCCATGATTTGAACCACAGTTGAAAGTAAGAAGTCCTAGAAGCTTCTCACCTAATTCCTATCCATTCCTAACCATGCTATAAATGCAGCCCCCATGGTCACCAAGCTTAGGATTTATTTTCTCCATGGAAATAGGATCACACACAGTGAATTTAGGTCTCCCACCTCCCCCACCTAGGTTACTGACACTGTGGGTCTGTTGAGGAGTGACTACAGATGGCCTGCTAGCAAGCCACCTTACTAATGTAGCAGAAGGAAAGGACCAAGCAGGCAGCTGTATTCTCAGAACAAGAATAATAGCAAGAGATGGAAAAGATAGATTCCTCAATCCCTTGGCCCTCATAAGACATGGGCTCCATTGGGGCCCAGTTCCCAATATGTCCTCAATTTATAGCTCCTACAGGTTTCTAAGCCCTTGTTCCCCGAGTTGGAGCTCCAGGCCCCAGTCTTCCAGGGATCCCACCCACTATGGAAAAGAAAACAGACACATAGATGGCCACAGCATAAGTCCCAAGATACCCTATACTCTAGATGGCAAGCCTTTGGGGACCCCATGCCATTCTACCTTACCTACCTCCAGACTGTATGTCTATGCCCACCCCCATTGAATGCCTTGCTCTGTTGGCCCTCTAATTCCATGCAGTGTCCTACCCACCTCTGCATTAGTAGGTGAGGCTGGGAACAGGGTTAAGTTCCATGAGGAAGCTCCAGGGCCCTATTCCCTCCCATTGCATTTGAGGCTTGGAGCCAGGCTACTAGCCCCAAATGCCCCTTAGGACAGGCCTTGCTGCTTCTGGAGGTTGCCACCTTGGGGAGGAAGCAACATAACTGTGAGGCAGCTTTTGGCTTCAGGGCCAAAGGCCTGTAATCAGGCCTTGGGATGATAAAAAGAGGCTAGAATGTCTCCCCTCACCCCTGCATTCAGGGACAAGGCCTGGCTCCCAGTCAGCTAAACAAGGGGCCTGTGTGTGCCCAAAGAGAGGCTTCTGCATGTCATATGGCCCTAGACTTTAGAGATCCTGCAGCTGAAGAAGATTTGACAGAAATAGCTGATATCAGTGCACAATGAAGAGGACTTGGAGACAGACACAAGATCATCCCTGGGGTTCTCAGTTTCTGAGACTGAGGAAGACATTGTGTTTTGCTCTAAGAGAATAATTGTAAAGCGACCAAGCAGCAAAAAGAAGAAACCCCTATGTAAAATAGCAGGGCCCAGTACTTCCTCTGAACATCTGAGGGGCTGAGAGAAAGTGGCACCATGTCCATTTGGCACAGCCTCTTTTGCTGCCTCAGTAGAGATTGAGTAAGTGACTGAAGATCCCAAGGCCTGTGAACCCAACTTAATCTTCATTAAAGAGGATTTTTGAAGCTTTCAAGCTAACCAATGACATGAAGAAAGAAAAAGAGAATGAGCCAGAGGAATTGAACAAACTAGACAGCTCTGTAGTCCTCAAGAAGAAGGACTTTGAGGAGGAATGAAAGAAAATGACAAGGACAGTAGTGAAGACAAGCAGGAGAGGATCCCAAACTCTCCAAAAAGAAGAACCATTTTACTATGGCAGAACTGAAGCAACTGATGGACTGTTCAGATATGGTGGAGACTCATGAAGTGATGGCCCAAGGCCCCATTTTATTGTTGAACCTTAAAGCCAGAAAGAGCTCAGTGCTGTACCACACCACTGATGCTTTAAGCACAAATATCTTCAGGACAAATGGGGTATTGAGAAGACACTATTTGAGTTTCCAGATTATTTAAAATTAAGGGGAATTTAGAAAATGTAAAGTTCTCCAGAAGAAAGAAAAGAAGATGATGAAGTCTAAAATGTAAGAGAAGGTTCATCCTAAGATGGGGAAGATTGATGTTGACTACTAGAAATTCCACAGTGCCTTCTTCAAGTGTCAGAACAAGCCAAAACTAATCATTCTTGGAAGACTTTTACTATGACAGGAAAAAGTTCGAGATTCTATTGAAGGAGAAGCAGGCCTGAGATTTGTCTAACAAGCTTATGATTTCATTGGAGATGCCAGTTGGACCAAATACCCACAAAGTTCCTGCTCCATGGTAATTTCTATGCAGTAATGTTCTCTCTTTTCCTACTCCAAACTGAAGATCCTTGAACTCAATTCTCCAATTTATGAGAGTTGTTCCTTTGATTACCATTCCAAAGAGTGAGGTAAACCTTTTATCTATGAGTCTGGGAAACTGCTCTATGGAGATGAGTTCAGAACCAACACAGCAGAAGTCCAGTCTATGAAGAAGGAGAGATTGACCAGACATGGTGACATACTTGGGAAGATCTGGAGCCTTGTGATCAGGAATCCTCAGAAGGAGAGGAGGAGGAAAAGAATGTTAAAGATAAACTTGATTAAACAGGTTTCATTATCCATGTAGACAGTGGTCTTATGAGAAGAGGAAGAAGTTCTCATCAATGCCAGCTGGGATGAAGATGCCTGAACTGATGGAACTCTGTGGAGATCTTTTTATCATCTCTGATAATCTGATGACAGTTTAGTTGATAAGGAAATAAGGACTGGACAAGGGAAATATCTTTTACTTCATGCTTCCAGCTCTGGTTCCAGGAGCATGGAGTTTATTATATATATATATATTTCAAGACTCATTTCACACAAAAGAACCCCCCCGAAACTTTGCAGATGTGCAGAAGTTACAAATTATGTCACATCAAAACACAAAACATTGGCTTCAGAATAGACCAAGGCCAAGGCTGAATTTTGACCAGGTTCTTATCAGAAAGCCAAGTTGGGGAGTATATTGGCCTTAGCTATGACAGGCAGCAGCATTCCTTGCTGTGCTAACAGTATTAACCCTTTAAATTCAGGTTTGATAGGAACTTAAAGCTTTTCAGTAAGGCCATAATACTTTTCAAGAAGAAATCACAAGGAACACAAAAGAGGTCAAAAGAGGAGTCTCAGATTTTTATCTATTCTCTTATTGGCTTCCCACAGAACTCAAAAGAAGATTGAAGAGGATTTGGGGAGCAGTGAGTCAGTGGAAGAGCCATGATGGGATCCACCTGTATTCATGCTATGTTCATGGTGATAAGCTAGAATGGTCCTACTCTGAATTGCATAGGTTGGAAGTGACCCTAGAAGAATTTGAGCTAAATGCCTTCACTATGACCCTGAAATAATTAGGAGCACATATAGGAATAACAAACCAAGGTAGAGAAGAGGGACTTTTAGTGACACCATAGTGAAGCATGCATCTAAGCAGAAGCAAAAGAAATGGGAAGGTCCAGCCCCAAGATATCTGAGAGGGAATAAAGAAATACAAAGAATTCAAGTTTTAATCTTGAAAGGATATATGTCTTATGTTCCTACCCAATTTCAAACCTCCATTTGGTTCCTGGGGACCAGAACCCTTAAGATTCCAAGCATTTTTCATTTCCATGTTCTTGTTTCTGACCCATTAAATAAACAAAGCTCTTCCTTCTGGGGCCAGAGATGAGGGTGGTGAAAACAAGAAGTCCTATAAGATCCTAGATGGGGTATCTCCTTCCTCATTTCACCCAGGCAGAACCAGCCTGAAACTCATAGCTCTTTTATTTCTTCTATCTTTGCTATGTTTATTCTTTTCTGATTTTAGATGAATGACAACAGGGGATCGTAAGACCTTGTGAGCCTTGAAAACTAAGAACAGTCAACAGGGACCCAGCAATAGGAGTCCCTAGCAATGTAAGGATACTCACAATAGCCAAACTTGGTAAGACAGTGGAGCTCAAAGGAACAAGTACAGGAGTGGCCACACCTATTAGTAGACTGACCCAGCAGCTAAGATTCTATGTCCATCACAAAAGGAAGTGACATATATTAGCTGTACTCCATTCAAAAAAGAGGGGAGGCTAAGTAATGCAGTGGAAAGAGTTCCAGGTCAAGAGTCAGGAAGTCTCATCTAGAGTTCAAATCTGGTTATACACAGAAGCTATGTCACCCTGGGCAAGTCACTTAACCCTGTTTGCTTCAGTTTCCTCATCTGTAAAATAAGTTGAAGGAAATGGCTAACTACTCCAGTATCTTTGTCATAACAAACTGAAATGAGATCATGAATTGTTGGACAGGACTGAAAAAAACTGATGACGAAGCAAGGGAAGCAATCTCTGTGAAATGTAATTGTCCCAAATCCACTGTTTAAAGAAAAAACAATTGAATAATGTAGAAATAGGTTTTGAGTGGTAATATATGTATAACCTAATAGATTTGTTTGAATGCAAAGAATATTAAAATGTAAAATTAATTATATTGGAAAATCATAATACCATAAGTTCAGACTTTATGGAGTAACTTCTTTATTTAATAGAAGAAGAAACTGGGTCATAGAGAGTTAGAGTCAATTGCTAGGGTCATAAAACTAGTAATTATCTAGGACAGAATTTGAATCTGGATCTTCCTGATTACAATTCCACCTCTGTATCATGTAATACTCTATCTCAATCAAATTTCACTTCTGATAGGAAAATATTATCTTAATCCTTTGTATGTTTTTGAAGATAGTTTCACAAATTCTCTTATAGTTTCAGAGTCAGACTTAGCATTAATTAGATACTGAATCATGCTGCTTACACATAAAGTTTCAGATATTTTAAATAATAATGATATGTTCTTTTTTTGTCTTTTTTACTACCAGAAGTTATTAAAGAAGGAAAATTTCAGATACTTCATGGAATATGCATACCTTTTACTTCAATTCCTTCCTTAAAAATTAGATAGAATTTCTCAGTCAGCTACCAAAATGTCAGTAAGAATAATAGAAATGTCAAAGACCAAACCCAATTTATTTTCATGCTACAAAACACTTGAAAGGGAAGATGATGGATGATGGAATTCTTCACTCTGCCCTATGAAATTCACTTAAGTTAATATAATTTCTCTTGAAATACTTTCTTTTTAATTCTAATTAATTGGAAAACTTTAAATGAAAGGCTACACTCTGGCCACATTAAATATTCCCTCCAAAGTTAATTGTTATTTATTTTAGGGTTGCTAGAACCATTCTTGTAATTTGAAAGATACCTACAGCATTAGACACTTTAAACTTGATCTAAACAGAGTACAGCACATAAAAAAAATCAAATAAATCAGTAACTATTGAAAACCACAGTGCTTAGGAAATCAATAAAATGAGCTTAAGAGATGTTGATATTTAACCATTTTTAGGTAGATATTTCTTTTTATGCCCAGGGATTTAAAACCTCATCTCCTCACCCCACACCTAGCCTCTCTCTCTCTTTCTTTCTTTCTTTCTTTCTTTCTTTCTTTCTTTCTTTCTTTCTTTCTTTCTTTCTTTCTTTCTTTCTNCTTCCTTCCTTCCTTCCTTCCTTCCTTTCTTCCTTCCTTCCTTCCTTTCTCTCTCTCTCTCTCTCTCTCTCTCTCTCTCTCTCTCTCTCTCTCTTTCTTTAATTAAGGTACTTCTGAAAACTGGATTTGAATTTGGAGTCAATAGTCATGGATCCTCTGTGTACAGTGTTCTTCTGGCTCTGCTCCTTTTGCTCTGCATCAATTCCTGGAGGTCTTTCCAGTTCACATGGAATTCCTCTATTTTATTATTCCTTTGAGCACAATAGTATTCCATCACCAGCATATACCACAGTTTGTTCAGCCATTCCCCAATTGAAGCACATACCCTCTTTTTCCAGTTTTTTGCCACCACAAAAAGTGTGGCTATAAATATTTTCGTACAAGTGTGTTTATCTATGAACTTTTTGGGGTACAAACCCAACAATGGTATAGCTGGATCAAAGGGTAGGCTTTTTTATAGCCCTTTGAGCATAGTTCCAAATTGCCAGCCAGAATGGTTGGATCAGTTCACAACTCCACCAGCAATGTATTAATGTCCCAATTTTGCCTCATCCCCTCCAGCATTCATTACTCTCCCCTTCTTTCATTTTAGCCAATCTGCTAGGTGTGAGGTGATACCTCAGAGTTGTTTTGATTTGCATTCCTCTAATTATTAGAGATTTAGAACACTTTCTCATTGTGCTTATTGATGCTTTTGATTTCTTCATCTGAAAATTGCTTATTCATGTCCCTTGCCCATTTATCAAATTGGGGAATGTCTTCATTTTTTGTACAATTGATTTAGCTCCTTGTATATTTGAGTAATTAGACCTTTGTCAGAGTTTTTTGTTATAAAGATTTTTTTCCCAATTTGTTGTTTCCCTTCTGATTTTGATGACATTGTTTTTGTTTGTACAAAAGCTTTTTAGTTTAACATAATCAAAACCATTTAATTTACATTTTGTAATTTTCTCTAACTCTTGCTTGGTTTTAAAATCTTTCCTTTCCCAGAGATATGACAACTAAACTACTCTATGTTCACTTAACTTATTTATAGTTTCCCTCTTTTTATTCAAGTCATTCACCCATTCTGAATTTATCTTGGTGTAGGGTGTGAGATGTTGATCTAAACCTAATCTCTCCCATATTGTTTTCCAAATTTCCCAGCAGTTTTTGTCAAATAGTGGATTCATGTCCCAAAAGTTGGGCTCTTTGGGTTTATCATACACTGTCTTGCTGATGTCATTTACCCCAAGTCTATTCTGCTGATCCTCCCTTCTATCTCTTAGCCAGTACCATATTGTTTAACTGATATACTATGGTAAAATCGAATGTAATGGACTTCTGTACCAGCAGTAATGCAATGACACAGGACAATTCTGAGGGACTTATGGTAAAGAATGCTACCCACATTCAGAGGAAGGACTGTAGGAGAGGAAACATAGAAGAAAAACAATTGCTTGAACACATGGGTTGAGGCGGACATGATTGGAGATGTAGACTTGAAACTACCACACCAATACAACTAACAACAACAATTTGGAAATAGGTCTTGATCAATGACACATGTTAAAACCAGTGGAAAAGTGCATCAGCCATGGGTGGGGTGAGAGAGGAGGGTGAAGGGGAAAGTAGGAGCATGAATCATGTAACCATGTTAAAAATGAATATTAATAAATATTTAAAAGAAAAAAGTCATGGATCCTAGTCAGGGATGAGGAGGACTGAGACACTGGATAACCACTAGGACTATAATCAGGAAGACCTGAATTTAAACCCAGCCTCAGACACTTACTAGGTCTAGACCCCTGATGGCAAAACTATTCCATGTGTGTCAACACTGACACATGTAGCCATTTTTGATGACATGTGGCCTCATGAGACTGTATGCTGAAGATGAAACATTTGCTGTAGTGTAGTTGAATTTTAATTAGCCAATGTAATTCAGCAATAAAATGTCACTAATGGGCAGTTTACTTAAAGAATTCTCCTTCCCCCTAACTTATCTTAGTTCACAGTACCCCACACAAGTTAAATAATATCAAGACTAACAAAAGTAACCAACTGACAGATTAACAAAGAAGTCACTAAGCAGGTAAGTTAAATAATTAGTTTTTGGTTTATTAAATAAAATTGTATATTACAATTATACTTTTTTGTTATTTAAACTATAAATAGCATGGAATTATGTTTTTTTTTCTCAAAGTGACACACCACCGAGTTATAATTGGGTTTTTGGTGAATTTTGACACGCCAAGCTCAAAAGGTTGCCCATCACTAGTCTAGACCTTAGGCAAATCATTTAACTTCTATTTATATTTGCCTCAGTTTCCTCATCTGTAAAATGGGGATAATAATAGCAATTACTATTTCTCAGGGGTATTCTGAGTATCAAATGAGATAAATGTAAAATGTTTAACAGTAACTATAGGGCTTATCGTAATTATTATGTAAATGTTAGTTCTTGCTATGTTATTACTAAATATTTAATAACCAGTTATCTGATGATTGTAATAGAATCATACTGTGCCATAAGAAAAGACAACAAGATGATCTCACACATGCATATACAAAAGAAAAACCTGGAAAGACTTTTAAGAAGTGATATACAGTGAAGTGAGTAGAACTTTGTACTAGATGACAGCAATAATGTACAATGATCAACAGTGAATGATTTAACTATTATAAGATGCAAAAATCCAGGACAACTCCAAGGGACTCATAAAAATTGACAGAATCTTAATGAATATTATAGCATACCATTCTTACTTTATTTCTACCATGAATTTTTCTCTAGTGGAAATAATTTGTGTCTTCTTTCAAAACATGAGAAATGTGGAAATATGTATTACATGATAACATGTGGTGTGAGAAGATAGAGAAAATGGATTGTAAAATAAATGATTGTTAAAAATGGTATCAAGGGGACAGCTGGGTAGCTCAGTGGATTGAAAGTCAGGCCTAGAGACCGGAGATCCTAGGTTCAAAGCCTGCCTCAGACACTTCCCAGCTGTGTGACCCTGGGCAAATCACTTGACCCCCATTGCCCACCTTTACCACTCTTCCACCTAGGAGACAATACACAGAAGTTAAGGGTTAAAAAATGGCATCAACATGCAATCTAAAAAAATAAAAAATTTAAAATAACAATTATCTGAAAAATCTATGTACAGATGTAAATTTTGTCTGTCACATATCAAATCAACAAATAAAAGAATAAATGAAGTTCTGATTAATATTGTCTTCATATTTCTGAAGTCCAAATATTCATGCTGATTTTTACATACCAATTTAATTCTTAAATATTGATTTTCTCATTTTTTCCATCTGAAATAGGTATTTAAATGATACTTGGTGGAATTGGGGATTTCAGATAGTCAAGGAATGATTGTTAGGACCAGTAATCAGAAGTATCTCAGGGTTTGGGAAGGCCAACAGGACAAATCTTACATGATACAGAAATGATATAAAACAGAATTTATTTAAGGTAAGGGAAGAAAGGGAAGGGAAATGGGATGATTTAATTAAGGACTATAAATAAACCTCCCACAAAATCCAGTTGTTATCTTCTTAAAGTTGGTATCTGCTCTATCAATAACCTCTCTACCTAAAAGTCCCAGTTCCTACAATACATACATCTCTCTAACCAAATTCCTCCCTTAGATGGTCAATAGAGTTGGAAAGGTTGGAGGGTAAGCAGAGGAAAAAAAAAAACTCAAAGGGAAAGGATCTCACTGACAGATGGCTTTAGATGTCTCTAGCAGCTCTGTAGGTATATCTGTCAATCAGAAGCAACCAGATATACACACAAGAACACAGGAACACAGGAACAAATAGTTTTATCAGAAGGACAGCCACAAGAGAGGGAGAAATAGTCAAACTCCCAGAGTTCACCCAAGGAGTTCAGACACTCTCTCAATTTTTCCAGATTTCAACTGCTCCCAGAGGAAGTTCACACTGTCACTTACCTAGAATTTTGGAATTTTCCTGCTTCTATGACTTTGCAGCAGCTCCTGCTCCTGCTCATTTCCTTATTTCCTTATAACAAATAGATGTTCTCTCTCTTCCTTCCACTCCTTTCTCCTCAGAAAGGCATGTAATATGATATAGGTTATATATGTGTATATAATCATACAATACGTATTTTCATGTTTTTCATGTGAAAGAAATTAAGTATCTCACTCTATAGAAAAAATAATGAAAGAAATAAAAAGTGGTATGCTTCAATTTGCATTGAGACTTTGTTCCTTCTTTGATGGAGGATATCCTTTTTTGTCATAAGTCTCCCGGAAAAGTACTGGAGCCTTATCTATAATTTTTAAGCAAATCATAGTTGATAATCCTATGTGATGTAGTTACTATGTACAATTTTCTCTTTGTTCTACTCACTTCATTTTATATCATTTTATGTATTTTTCAATTGTTTTCTTTGTGATTTTTTTAACCTTTATCTTTTGTCTTAGAATCAATGTTATGTTCTAAGACAGAAGACTGGTGAGGACTAGGCAGTGGTGGTGGTAGTGGGGGTTTAAATGACTTATCTAGTCCTAGTCCTACAGCTAGGAAATGGAAATGTCTGAGATGAGATTTGAACCCAGGACTGCCCATCTCCAGATTTGGCTCTCTTTCCACTAAGCCACCTACCTGCTTCCACACTGTACTGATTCTTAGATGCCTCTTCATTTGAGATATTTTACCCCAAACTTTTTCTCCCTTTCTCTTCTCATAGTATATTACTCTTTCTTATCCCTTGAGTTTTAAAAAATCATCTCATTATATTGACTTTAATCAATGCTTTCTATCTATAAACACTCCTATTCATTGCCCAAATAGTACTGAAGTTCCTAACTATCTTCTGCACCTTAGATATTCTAAGTACTTTAGGTATCTTAGGTATTAAAAGTATCATAGATAACTTAAGCATCTTAGTTATCACTTTCTTACTAATAATATAATGGATTTAACCCCATTGTTTTCCTTGATTCCCTTAAAGAATCTTAAGTATCTTAAATATCTCCTGCTTCACAAGGAATGTGTTCAGTTTAAGCCCATTATTTCTCTTGATTACCTCACCTATATTAAATACTTTAGGTATATCTTGTACCATAAAAATTGTAAGTAACTTAGTTACCACTTTCCCATACAGGGATGTTATTAGTTTAGTCCTACTGATTCCCTTAAGTTTTTTCCTTTTTTTTCCATTTATCTTTTTATGCTTCTTTTGAGTGTTGAACTTGATCATTGAATTTTCTTATCAGCTCTGGCTATTTCATCAGTAATTTCTTTTGTCTCACATAGCCATTAGTTTCCATTTGTCTAGTTCTAACTTTTAAGGAGTCATTTTCTTCATTGAGGTTTTATACTTTAAGAGTTAAATTAAGGAGTTTGACAAAGTGAGGAGAGAAGTTTAAAATAAACTTTCTTTAATTAGAGAAAGAAGTACAGATAGAAAGAGAAAAGTGGAAAGAGAGATTATTTACCTTATATCCTATAAATATACCTAAAATTCCTAATAACTACCTTAAATTTCCTAAATGTCTTCTGAGGACAGTTTCTTCTGCCTAGCATGCCAGGTCTATTCCAATCTACTCTATCTATAAATTATTCACAACTACCTAATTCCCTAAAATAACAGATAGCTACCACTCATTCACTTCTTCAATCAGGTTTACATAGCAGCCCAACTGTCAGTAGCCAACTTCCAGCTGATCCTTGCCTCAGAGACCAACCTCTCTAGAGATCCCAGAGGCAAAAGACTCCCAACTGTCAGCAGCTATTTCCTTATCTCTCATCACTGACCAACTGTCTCCCCTAATTTCTTGTCAGATGGCAGGTTACTTCCTTTCCTCAGTCCTGGTCTCCCTGGTAACAGAATCTTCAGCTCTGGCTTACTGACTCTTATCAGTTCTGATCAATTTAGGAATCCTGCTCTCTAGCCTCTTAAGGTGACAGAGGGAGAGATTAAGAAAATCCCTTTAACAGTATATTCTTTCTTAGGTACTTATTTTCCTATTTGAGGTATTGTATTTCCTTTTTTAGAGAATTGTTTACTACATTAAGTTTTTTTCTAAACTGATGCCTTTTTATTATATGATGGAGATCTCTTCAGATTCCAGTTCATGACCACTACAAAAAGAGCGGCTATAAATATTTTCATCTAGGTAGGTTCGTTTCCCCTTTTTTAAATCACCTTGGAATATAAATCTCCTAATAGTATTGCTGGGTGAAACTTTGTGCACAGTATTATGACTCCTTGGGAATGGTTCTACCACCCCATCCCCAGTTTATTTTCTACCTTTTAATTTTTGGTGCAGTGCTCGGATTTGTGTAGAAACTTTTAAATTTAATTTGGTCAGATTTATCTATTTTACATTTTATAATGTTCTTTATGTCTTGTTTTGATGTAAATTTTTCTTTATTCATAGGTCTAGGAGGTAAACTATTTTATGTCACCTAATTTATTTATGGAATCACCATTTAAAAAATAAAGTTGGGTTCTGTAATTGTATGAAGGGAGCATTGTTCTAAATTTAAAGTTCTTTGTGCAGCTGTGCTGAGAGCTAGCTCTGGGGATCTATCTGGTTTCAGTTCTTCCAAGCTAGTGTGATGTAAGGAGAAGTATGTTTATAACAAAGGATGAAATGGGATACTTAAACAACCCCATAATAGAAAAATAAATTGAACAAACCATAGAAAAATCCGCTAAGCAAAAAATCACAGTGACAAGTGGATTCACAAGTGAGGTCTACCAAATATTCAAAGAAAAACTCCAATACTACAAAAACCATTTGGGAAAATAGGGGAAGAACATGTACTTTGAATCTCTTTTTTATGACACAAATAGGATGCAGATAAATAATCCAGAAAGAAAATGACCATTCTTATTTATTTTTAAAAATTCTTATTCATTTCTTCTAGTATTTCTTGTTGGGCTTCTGTCTAATTGACATTTTTTTCTTTGAAATGTTCCTTGGAGCTGTTTTTACTTCATTGTTTCCTTCTTAGGTTGCTCTTCTATGTAAGCATGCTAGCTTTTTAAGAAGAAAGTTTTTTTTTTTTTGTAGTTTGCACATTTTTTTACCCCTTCCTTTAATATTAAAATTCTGTTAAATTTGTACTCTTTTAACAGTGTAAGATTGGTGGCACAAAAATCATGTGTTGTTTTGTTTTCTTTTGTTTTCTTTTCTATTTCTCTTTTCAGAGCCAGTTCCTTCCAAGGTGGTGTGATATGAGGACAAGCTTGGTCAATATTTCCTGGTCTTTATACTTGTCCTTACCCAGGAAGGGCCTATGATTTTTTGGGATTGAAATTGTTATTGCTACTTAGGGCCCTTGTACCCTTGGCACCCAAAGTGGCACTGTTCTTCAGGGTATCTTGGTCTTTGTGACCAGAAGTGACACTATTTCTCAGGATGTCTGACTTTTGTGTCCTAAAGAGATACTTCAACACCCTCTTGATTTAAAATGCTCCCCTCTGCTCTTGAACTATGCACAGAAGTTGGTTTAGGCAATAGAGTTGGGAACCAGCATCTCTCCCTGTGTATAGTGATAGCACAGTGGTATCCTGTGTTCTCTTTCTAACCTATTGCTAGATCCCCTTACACTATTCCAAAGCTGCTTCTGTTTCTGTTGTCACCATTTGTTCCCACCACTGGCATTTCATCCAGGTGGACCTCAGGTCACCTTCCTTCCTTGTTTCATAGATCTCTCTTTCTTACTGGATGAGTTGTCATGGGTTGAAAAATTTCTCACTTTGACATTTTATTGGCTCTATCACTTCAAAATTTTGTTTGAGGCATTATATTAAAGTTATTGAGGCTTGGATTGAGACATCTTGGCTATAGTTCTGTTACTTCATCATTTCTATTAGGGAAAAATAAGGGTACTATATTTGAAGGGTATAGTTTTTATCTACCAAAAATCTTTACAAATCTATCTAAGAATAGCAGGGAAGGGACATCTGGTCAAAATATGCTATAAAATTTGAGATACACATCTTAGGAAAAACAGAAAGATCACTATGGAAAATTAATATTGAACTGGCATATTTTGTTAAGAAATGGTTTCTCCTTTGGTCACCCCAAACAATTTTATTTTAAAGCTACAAAACAATCTCTGCCCCAGGCTATTAAACTGGGTTGAATCTTTCTTTCTTTTGACTTTCTTAAGGACAATAGGGTTAAGGATATCTCACTGGGCTGGCTTTTGTTATAAATGGAGTGGAGAAATACTTCTCATGTATTAGTAAACAGTAACTCTCTTAGATAATGAAGTAAGTCATCTCTAGCCACCAAGTTAGAAAACATGGCGGTCCAGCCACATGGAAAGGAGGAAAAGATATGACATCTTCCTGAAATCAGCTTCTTCCTATTATGAAGTATTAAGAGAGGGATTGAGATCTCTGAGCCTACATTATCAGTAACAATTGTCCAATCAAATATATCCTTGGGAGGGATTGGTTGATGATGTCAGAAAAGGTATATAAGATTATGCCAGAGGAAGTCAGATCATCTGTGTCCTTCCAACTATTATCCCATTTTTTTTGCCCAGCATACCTCCTTAATTGCTATTACTTTTTTCTCCATTTCTTGGTCTTTGCCCTTAGCCCTGTTCAAGTTCTGTGGCATCTTTTTAGAATGGAAGAAGTCCACTAGAAACTTAGAAATCTTGAATAATCTTTTAATAAATCAACTTTAAAATTTAATATATACAACCTCCAGAAGAGGTTGCATTCATTACATTATTATGAAACTAGATCCCTGAATGGGATTCATGAAGGAACTTCTTGAGCATGGAGACAAATCATTTTCCAAAGTGTTTACAATCCACATGCAGGAGTGAAATTATTTTCATTAAAAATATTTGAGACAAAAAGACTCCCGGTTAAGATGGCGGCAGAGTAAGGAGCAGCTGGACTCCTCAAGGGGAAATAAAAACTAGTCCAGAAGAATGAAGGAACCCCACAATAGGGCGCAGCATTGAAGGTATACAGAATCGGGGCATTTCCATGCTATAAAGGGGTGAAACAGCTCTCACTAAAACGCGAGAGGAAGAAGCCCCTCCCCCCCCACCATACACCTTGCACAAAGCCAACCCACAAGTGTGAAAACAGGATTGGGGAAACCAGATAATCACTGGCAGCCCCAGGGCTTGTAGCTGCGGTGCAGCAAGAGGAGGGACCCCAAGTGGCTGGGGGCTCCCATGGACTTTCCCCAGTACACTTGGGTGAAGGCACCACCTCAGGCCAGGACAAAGGCCTCTAAAAACGGCCTTTCCCAAGTGCTGAAGGCATCACCTCAGGTGCGAATAAAGATCTCCAGGCCAAGGACTTTCACTACCTTCTTCTTGGGTGAAGGCAGTGCCCTAAGAGCATCTGCACAGGCAAAGGCAGTGCCCTAGGCTTGAATAAGGATCTCCAGCCCAGGCTTGGACCTCCAGTGAGGACCTGGTGCAGACCAGAGCGCAGCAGTGGAAGCAGTCCCAAAGACTGCTGAAGGAACCTCAGGCAGAGGGGCAGACCTGGAACTACCAGGAGACCTGACCCCGAGGACAAGGAGACCGGAGCCCGCAAGACACAGGCAGACCCTGAGTGCAAAGACAAAGCTGAAAAGGGGCGGGGCTAAAAATGGCCAGCATTAAGGAAGTCCAGAAGAAAAAGACTATCAAGAGAAACTCTGGAACACTCAACAACTTCTACACAGAGAAAATCCAGACAACAGAGGAGGGAAAACAAAAATCCAAACCTCGCTCCAAAAATGAAAGCTGGTAACAAGCTATGGAAGAGTTTAAAAATGAAATGCTGAGGAAGATAGAAGAAATCTGGGAAGAAAATAACCGTTTAAAAGGCAGAATTTCGCAATTGGAAAGTGAGACAAATCAACTGAAGACCAAAAATGACCAGATTGAAAAGGAAAACCAAAAAATTATAGCAGAAAACCAAAACATTAAAGCTGAAAACCAGACCTTAAAGGCTAGAATCATACATTTAGAAACCAATGATCTCTCAAGACAACAAGAACAAATAAAACAAAGTCAAAAGATTGATAAAAGAGAAGGAAACATGAAATATCTCAATGAGAGAGTGACAGACCAAGAAAACCGGTCTAGAAGAGACAACTTGAGAATCATTGGTCTTCCAGAAAAGGCAGAAATTAATAGAAACTTGGACTCCATACTAAAAGAAATTATTCAGCAAAATTGCCCTGAAGTTCTACAACAAGAGGGCAATATAGACATTGAAAGGATCCATAGATCACCCTCTACACTGGACCCAGAAAAGACAACACCCAGAAATATAATAGCGAAATTGAAGAGCTTTCAAGTTAAAGAAAAAATCTTACAAGAAGCCAGAAAGAGACAATTCAAATATCAAGGAGCACCAATAAGGATCACACAGGATCTGGCAGCCTCAACGCTAAAAGACCTCAAGACATGGAATACAATATTCAGAAAGGCAAGAGAGCTGGGCCTTCAGCCATGAATCAACTACCCAGCGAAACTAACCATATATTTTCAGGGGAAAGTATGGGCATTCAACAGAATTGAAGAATTCCAAGTTTTTGCACAAAAGAGACCAAGACTAAATGGAAAGTTTGACACTCAACCACAAATATCAAGAGAAAGATGAAAAGGTAAATAAGAAACAGAGGGAAAAGAAAGAAAACTCATAGTCTTTTAAGCTTGACTCTTTAAGGGCATAAATAAGATCTAATTATCTGTATTACTAGGTGGAGAATTGCTATGTATAATTCTCTGTAGTGAACTCTATACACTATTATAATATTCACTGTTATAACAATCAGAAGAATAATTCATAGGGAGAGGACAGGATACTAAATGGTCTAGGAAGACATGGGGGGTGGGAAATAGGGAGGGAATAGTAGGGGACACCAAGAAAAATCTGAGTAAATAAGAAAAATAAGATATTCTATTACACACAAAGAGGGCATGGGAAGGGGAGTGGATAAATAATACCATAAGAAGGAGAGGAAGAGAGCATAATCAAACCTTACTCTCAGTGTAATCAACCCAGAGAAGAAAGAGTAGCTTTATTATCCATCTGGATAAAAAACTCTATCTAACCCTACTGAGAAAGTCAGAAGGGATAAACCAAAGGGAACAGGGGAGTGGGGAGGCCAAAAAAGGGAAGGGAGAAGAAGGGGGAGGGAATTAATTTGGTCTTTAAAAAACAAAAAGAGGGGAACAACAAGGGAGGGGGCAGAAAGGGAAGTCAATCAAGGGAGGGGATAAGGGATACCAGCTCAAAGCAAACCACTGGTGTAAAAGAAAATAGTGTAATAAGAAGGAGTCGGTCTAAGGGGGGATACAAAAATGTCAGTGAATACACAAGTAACAATTGTAACTCTGAATGTGAACGGGATGAACTTGCTCATAAAATGGAAGCAAATAGCAGAGTGGATCAGAAACCAAAATCCTACCATAGGATGTCTACAAGAAACACATATCAGGCAGGTAGATACACACAAGTTTAAGGTTAAGGGTATGAGCAAAATCTTTTGGGCATCAAATGAGAAAAAGAAGGCAGGAGTGGCTATCATGATCTCTGACAAAGCCAAAGTAAAAATAGATATGATTAAAAAAGACAGGGAAGGTCATTACATCCTGATTAAAGGCAGTATAAACAATGAGGAAATAACACTGCTCAATATATATGCACCAAGTGGTATAGCATCCAAATTCATAAAGGAGAAACTGGCAGAGCTCAAGAAGGAAATAGATAGGAAAACCATAATAGTGGGAGATCTAAATATTCCTCTTTCAGATCTAGATAAATCAAACCAAAAAATAAATAAGAAAGAGGTAAGAGAGATGAATGAAGTCCTAGAAAAATTAGATTTAATTGATATGTGGAGAAAAATAAATAGGGACAAAAAGGAATACACCTTCTTTTCAGCTGCACATGGTACATTTACAAAGATTGACCATGTAAAAGGGCATAGAATCATTGCAAACAAATGCAAAAGAGCAGATATAATAAATGTAACCTTCTCAGATCATAATGTCATAAAAATAATAATTAGTAAGGACACCTGGACAGACAAATCAAAAACGAATTGGAAATTAAACAATATGATTCTTCAAAACCAATTTGTCAAAGAAGAAATCATAGAAACAATCAACAATTTCATTGAAGAGAATGACAATGATGAGACATCCTACCAAACTCTGTGGGATGCAGCCAAGGCAGTACTCAGGGGGAAATTTATATCCCTGAGTGCATATATTAATACATTAAGGAGTGCAGAGATTAATGAATTGGGCATGCAACTCAAAAAATTAGAAAGCGAGCAAATAAAAAAACCCAGATGAAAACTAAATTAGAAATACTAAAAATTAAGGGGGAAATTAATAAAATCGAAAGTAAAAGAACTATTGAATTAATAAATAAGACTAGAAGCTGGTACTTTGAAAAAATAGATAAAATAGACAAAGTACTAGTCAATCTAATAAAAAAGGAAAGAAGAAAACCAAACTGACAGTATCAAAGTTAAAAAGGGAGACCTCATCTCTAATGAAAAGGAAACTAAGGCAATCATTAAGAACTATTTTGCCCAATTATATAGCAATAAATATAACAATTTAGGAGATATGGACAAATATTTACAAAAATATAAACTGCCTAGATTAACAGCAGAAGAAATAGAATACCTAAATAATCCCATATCAGAAATAGAAATTGAACAAGCCATTAAAGAACTCCCTAAAGAAAAAATCACCAGGACCTGATGGATTCACAAGTGAATTCTATCAGACATTCAAAGAGCAACTAATCCCAATACTATACAAATTATTTGATATGATAAGCAAAGAAGGAGTCCTACCAAATTCATTTTATGACACAAATATGGTACTGATTCCAAAGTCAGGTAGACCAAAATCAGAGAAAGAAAACTACAGACCAATCTCCCTAATGAACATAGATGCAAAAGTTTTAAATAGAATATTAGCAAAGAGACTCCAGCAAGTAATTAAGAAGATCATCCACCATGATCCGGTGGGATTTATACCAGGAATGCAAGGATGGTTCAACATTAGGAAAACCATCCACATAATTGACCATATCAACAGTCTAACAAACAAAAATCACATGATTATCTCAATAGATGCTGAAAAAGCCTTCGACAAAATACAGCATCCATTCCTATTGAAAACATTGAAAAATATAGGAATAGAAGGACCCTTCCTAAAAATAATAAACAGTATATACCTAAAACCATCAACAAGCATCATATGCAATGGGGATAAATTAGAAGCCTTCCCAATAAGATCAGGAGTGAAACAAGGATGCCCATTATCACCTCTATTATTCAACATGGTACTAGAAACACTAGCAGTTGCAATTAGAGAAGAAAAAGAAATTGAAGGTATCAAAATAGTCAAGGAGGAGACTAAGCTATCACTCTTTGCAGATGATATGATGGTATACTTAAAAAATCCTAGAGAATCAACTAAGAAGCTGGTAGAAATAATCAACAACTTTAGCAAAGTTGCAAGATACAAAATAAATACACATAAATCATCAGCATTTCTATACATTTCCAACACATTAGAAAAGCAAGAGGTAGAAAGAGAAACACCATTTAAAATCACCCTAGACAATATAAAATACTTGGGAATCTATCTACCAAAACAAACACAGCAATTATATGAAAACAACTACAAAACACTTTCCAAACAAATAAAACTGGATCTCAACAATTGGAAAGCCATTAACTGTTCATGGATAGGATGAGCTAACATAATAAAAATGAACATCCTACCCAAATTAATTTACCTATTTAGCGCCATATCTATCAAAATACCAAAAAACTTCTTTACTGAATTAGGAAAAGCTATAACAAATTTCATTTGGAATAACAAAAGATCAAGAATATCAAGGGAAATAATAAAAAAAAAATGTGAAGGAAGGGGGCCTAGCAGTACCAGATATCAAACTATACTATAAAGCAGCAATCATTAAATCAAAATGGTACTGGCTAAGAGATAGAAGGGAGGATCAGTGGAATAGACTCGGAGTTAATGAGGTCAGCAAGACAGTGTATGATAAACCCAAAGAGCCCAACTTTTGGGACATGAATCCACTATTTGACAAAAACTGCTGGGAAATTTGGAAAACAATATGTGAGAGATTAGGTTTAGATCAACATCTCACACCCTACACCAAGATAAATTCAGAATGGGTAAATGACTTGAATATAAAGAGGGAAACTATAAATAAGTTAAGTGAACACAGAATAGTATACTTGTCAGATCTCTGGGAAAGGAAAGATTTAAAAACCAAGTAAGAGTTAGAGAAAATTACAAAATGTAAATTTAATGGTTTTGATTATATCAAGCTTTTTTAAAAAGCTTTTGTACAAACAAAAACAATGTAGTCAAAATCAGAAGGGAAACAACAAATTGGGAAAAAATCTTTATAACAAAAAACTCTGACAGGGGTCTAATCACTCAAATATACAAGGAGTTAAAGCAATTGTATAAAAAAATCAAGCCATTCCCCAATTGATAAATGGGCAAGAGACATGAATAAGCAATTTTCAGGTAAAGAAATCAAAAGTATCAATAAGCACATGAGAAAGTGTTCTAAATCTCTAATAATTAGAGAAATGCAAATCAAAACAACTCTGAGGTATCACCTCACACCTAGCAGATTGGCTAAAATGAAAGAAGGGGAGAGTAATGAATGTTGGAGGGGATGTGGCAAAATTGGGACATTGATGCATTGCTGGTGGAGTTGTGAAATGATCCAACCATTCTGGCTGGCAATTTGGAACTATGCCCAAAGGGCTATAAAAGACTGCCTGCCCTTTGATCCAGCCATACCATTGCTGGGTTTGTACCCCAAAGAGATCATAGATAAACAGACTTGTATGAAAATATTTATAGCTGTGCTTTTTGTAGTGGCAAAAATTGGAAAATGAGGGGATGTCCTTCAATTGGGGAATGGCTGAACAAACTGTGATATATGCGGGTGATGGAATACTATTGAGCTCAAAGGAATAATAAACTGGAGGAATTCCATGCAAATTGGAGAGACCTCCAGGAAGTGATGCAGAGTGAAAGGAGCAGAGCCAGAAAAACATTGTACACAGAGACTGATATACTATGGTAAAATCGAATGTAATGGGCTCCTGTACCAGCAGCACTGCAATGGCACAAGATAGCTCTGAGGGATTTATGGTAAAGAACACTACCCACATTCAGAGGAAGGACTGCAGGAGAGGAAACATATAAGATAAACAATTGCTTAAATGCATGGGCTGAGGCGGACATGAGTGGGAAATAGACCCTGAACAAGGACACTTGTTACAACCAATGGTAATGTGTGTTGGCCATGGGTGGGGGGAGAGTGGGGGTGTGTGAAGGGGAAGTAGGGGCATAAAGTATGTAAACAGGTTAAAAACGAATATTAATGTCTAATAATAAAAAAAGAAAGAAAAGCAAAAAAAATATTTGAGACAACTGTCAATGTCCTTTATTAACAGAAATGGAAACAGATGATAGAGGTTTTGCTCACACATGTCCCAGGCACTTCAGAGAATGGATTTTTTCTTTAGTTCTCTCTGCTCTAAAGGCACCTATGGTTACTCCTTATCATCATCCTAATGATAATAACATCACAGGAGTGAATTAAAATGAATGGAATCAAGTACCTTTTTGGGAAGACAAAATGAATTAGTTCATCAGCATTCTTATTTTTAAAATCAGTTTTGACCTCTGTACAGAGATTAGAGGGATTCCATAGTTTTCAAAAATACAACTTTTCTCTTTCTCCTTGCCTTTAGAAGGTTGAACCTGAGTACTTCAATAACATAACTAATTTGCAAACATATAATTTCTTCAATCAAAGAAGGTATTGGTTGTTTTCAGATGTATAACATCCACCATGAAGTAATATATGAGATCTTCATAATATAATTCACAAGAGGATCATAAAATCATAGGATTAGAGCATCAGAGATCATTTAGACCTTCCTATTCCCCCTTTTTAGACAAAGGAAATAATGATGTCAGAAAATGTGAAGTAACTTGCTTAAAGTCAGGCATACAGTAAATTAGAATAGTGATCTTTAATAACGTTATTAGTTATTGTGTATACATATGTAGACACACATATATATATGTACATATATATGTGTGATATGTATTATATAAATGATGTGAGAAATATTTGTATAAAGATAGATATAGAAAATAATTAATAGATGTATCCACAGGTATAGAGATAGACAGATGGGTGAATCAATAATGAGAAAGAGACAGAGAGGGAGGTAAATAGATATAAATAGATATAATCATCTTCAAATATTGTCAAGAATTTTTTACATCCTTGGTCCTTGTTTTTTTTTTATTATTTAGAGTTCCAGTTTTGCCAACAAAAATTTCCATCAATCCACACTTGTAGTATGTTATTAACTTCATTGTGATACAAAAAAAGGGTTTAATCACAATATATCTTGCAAATAAGCCTAACAAAATTATGAGGTTGGGAAAGGCTGCATTTCAAATGATAGGTTCTAAAAAATAATAATATTCATTTCTTTTTTTCATTTTTTCATGTTCTCTTTTTCAAAATTTTTACACTGCATGTAGATACAATTTTAATAATCATTTTCTGACATTTTGTGATCCATATTCTCTTCCTTCTTCCCATCTCTATCCCCTCTGCAAGACATCAAACAGTGTTATTTAGGTTGTACATGTGATAATATGTAATATATAATTCCATGTTTCTTATATTGTGAAAGAAGATACATCTTTTTACAAGAGAAAAAATCATGAAGGATATAAAAAGAAAAATGATGTGCTTCAATCTATGTTCAGAATTGATGAGTCCCTTCTATAGTAGAAGATAAACATTTTCATCATGAGTCCCTGGTATTTGTTCTGGATCCTTTCATTGCAGATAATAATTAAATCATTCGCAGTTGATCATCAGACTTTATTGCTGCTGCTGTGTACAGCATTTTCCTGGTTCTGCTCACTTCACTTTGCACCCACTTCATATAAATCTTTGCAGGTTTTTTTTTTTTTTGTGATCAACCTATTCATCATTTCTTATAGCACAAAAGTATTTCATTACAATCATATACCACAATTTGTTCTCCTATTTTTCAATGAATTTCTTTTCATCTTTTAGTTCTTTGACATCACAAAAACAAATGCTATAAATATTTTTATACAAATAAGTCCTTTCCCTTTATCTTTGATCTACTTTTTTAAACCCTTACCTTCTATGTAAGAACAAATGTTGTATACTAGTTTCAAGGCAGAAAATTGGTAAGAGTTAGGCAGTGGATGTTAATTGAGTCTCCCCGAGTCTCATAGCTAAGAAGATACTGAGGTCATATTTGAACCCAGGGTCTCTTTTCTCTAGGTCTGGCATTCAATCCACTAAGCTACCTACATGCCCCCTATTTCTTATCTCTTTGGAATAGAATGGTATTTCTGGGTCAAAGGGTATACTTTTTTCATGGCCCTATGACAGGGTCATAAATTGTTCTCCAGAATGATTATATCAGGTCACACTATCACCAACAGTGTTTTAGTATCATAATTTATATACAACTTTGTATATAGATATATAGGGTAGTATTTAGACCATGTTCTTTTACATCCAAATCTATAATATGATAATGGGAAAATTTTTAAACTTTTCAATGTCCTAACCATTGTCTTTTGAGTTGAATTGTTATTCCAGTCTTATTAAAAGCATTAGCAATCTGGTAATGCTTTATATTAATAAAATATTTGTTTTTGGTCCTGAAACTACTTTTTTAAATTGTAAAACAAAGATTTAAAAGCTAGTAATTATATAATAATTTATAGTTGCTTTGAATGTGATTGACTTTTTATGTTTAAACTGATTCCATGTGTATCAAAAAGAAAAAAAATCAAATTAAATTGTTTCAGAAATCTCTTAGGGAAAATCATATTGAATCATATTACTTGTTTGAAAAATCTACAATTATACTACTTATGAAAAAATGAAAGGTTTTCATAAAGGGTATCTGTTGCTGATATCATTTATTGTAATAAACTCATACTCTGATTCCTTTTAAATTTGAATGTGATGATTTTTCCTTCATCAGTTCATGTAACTGAAAACTAAGATAAGACTAGGTTAATAACTCAAAATATAGGGCGTTGGTTCTTTGGGGAAAAAAGTCTTCATTCAAGTATAAGCATTAATTCCATTTTGAAATTCCCCACTTTGCTTATGTTATCCAGCATCCCTAGGATGATATTGTTACCAATCTTTTTTATCTTTTCTTTCTTTTCTCAAATCTCTGAACATCAAAAAGCTATGACAGTATAAATTTTAAGACTTTGACATCATTATATTCAGCTGAAACATAACAGGGTTGCTTAGAATATTGGTCAGGGAAAGGTGTCAAATTTAAAGGACTTTTCTTTTGTGGGGTTAACTACAAATGGAGTCATGCCATTACCACCCAGAGATCTGTAAATTTGATTTTTTTGCTTATTTCTCTCTAAGCTTGAAATCTGAAGGTGGTTACTTAACATCACTCACTGAACATTAAACTTATAGAGTCAATAGAAATTCTGTCAAAGAGCTAGCCTGTTAGAACCTCAAAACCTGAACTCTTTTTTTCCTTTGTGAGAGTTATTTCTCCTACTTTACTCTGAAAGAACTAATGATTTCAAAAAAAAGGAAAAAAGAAAAAAATAGGCTCACAAAAGTACAGTAAAGTTTCTCAGAAGGCCAGAGAAAGTCTCTGAACATCTACCTCAGTTCAGAAATTACTAATCTCTATATAGTGAATTGTGATACATGTATAAATGGCCTTTTAATGGTAGAGAAAAATGCTTTCGTGAGGATTGAGGATACATTGCCCTTAGAGTAATTTTTCACAGGTCAGAGTCTTTTTCTTTCTTTGTCCCAGGATATAGTTTAAGTTCTCACCTCCTACTGAAATTTGATTATGTGTGTAATCTTTGGTAGCCCTAGCAACATCTCCCTTTTCTGCTATTGCCTTTTTTCCCCATTGATTTATGTGTAAGGAGTATATTAGAAACCTGCTGTTTTTTTATCTTTAAAAATATCCTCTCATATAGATGACACATTGTTTAAAGCATCTAGTATTTAGTTTTATTTTCGTTTACTTACTGTAAGGGTTAAAATAGGGGTTTTGACAAAATAAGAGAGCAGCTTTTAATAATTTAAGTTTAATGAGAACATTGTAGAGTTGTGAATTAATATAATCCCTTTTAGCCAAAGAAAAGAAAAACTGTAGGAGCTTTTAACAATTAACAATTAAGTTTACTACCTAAAAATGCCTATCTCCATCCATAACTGCCGTTATAGAAAGTCCGGCTTATCATCCTAGAGCTCAGTTCACAAGGCAGAATCAATATCTATTTATCTACATATCAATCTATCTATCTATCCTAACCACCAACTAATCACCAACCCACACCACCAGCAACCAACCTCCATCAACCAACTCATGCCCAGCAGCCAACTTCCCATATCAATGTTTGATCAATCCAATTAGGTTTGTCAAGAAAGACCAGCCACCTTCCAACCCAGAAAAGGTCAAAAAGTCCTCTCAGTAAACTCAGGCCTGCCTTTATATTCCAAGATCTAAATGCCAATCACCAACCCAACACACTCCCAGAAGCCAACTTCCCCACAACTGCCAGCCCTAACTGTCAGCAACTGACAACTCCAATTCATGCTGGCCCCCTTTTCTACCTTATTTCCTATCTCTACGGTTCCTCCTGCTTGTCTCTATGGTTTCCACTTCCTGTAACTGCAGGCTGGTTAATTCCTCCATATCTCTATGGTAAGAGGACATCCAGGTCCCCTGATTGAGTAAAATAAAATAAAGATTTCCTTTTTACATTAGGTATCAGTAGATTTTGTAATGAATAGAGGACCAGACAGAGAATAGAAAAAAAAAAGTTCACATCTTCCTTAAAATACTTTCTGGCTATGGAATCCAAAACAAGTTAATTGGATTCTCTCAACCTCAGTTTCCTCAATTTGTAATGGATTTCTCTGTCAAAAGTAGATTTTTAGGAATACTTAACTGATCTCATTTTGTGCTGTATTTGCTGTTATAACACAAATGCACTGTCTCCTTCATTAGCCTCCTTCCTCCAGTCACTTTATATAAAAAACAACAACAACAAAAAATTAAAAAACCTCCTATAATTTTGATTTGTTCTAGAAACTATTCTATTTCTCTTTATCATATCCAATAAGATACCTAAGGTACATAATAGGAGCTCAACAAATGCTAATTAACTGCCTGATAAAAATAATGTTTTCTTGTGCCTGGTACGAATTTACTATAGCTTGAACATCAATTTTTTTAATCCCAAAATATTCTTTTTCTTGCATATCTGATCTATTTGATCTTACCGATCTCTTTGAGTCACTTAACTCCATGGAAAAATGGGAGATTCCTAGATAGATAATCACATGTTAATATGAAAGTGTATGTGCATATATATATGTATATATATATGCATATACATATGTGTGTGTGTTTGTGAATGTGTGTAAATGTGTTTTATGAGGAACTGAGACACCCATGTCTATTGCCTATTGGTGAAGTGGGTTACATTTTGATAAACTATAGAGTACCTTACTGTAACCTGTGCTTTCTTATTCATGCAATGGTTTGCAAAGACCCTAAAAATTCCTTCTGGAATTTTCAAACAAGAGGGACTGAACTTCTTGGGAAAAGCATACCTATAATTGGGGTGTAATGACTGTGGGTCAAAGATATAAGCTTAATTGAAAGCCAAGAAATGTAGGATTAAGAAATATTTCAAATGAACATAACGTATAGAGTCAATTAGAATAATTTTATAGCAATTTAGAATATATAAGTCTAGAATTTCATAGGAGGGGTTGAGAAATGATGAATCAGTAAAAAAAAAAAAGAGAAAAAGAATGTTTAAGGGGAAATGAAATAGGGAACTGTCCTAGAGTGATGTGAGATGATATAACCCACCTAAGAACTTCTCCAGGGCCAGTAAAGAACAAACCCCTTGGCTTATAATAAAACAAGATTTATTTTAAAATGAGAGTAAGGGAAACTGGTAGGCAAGATACTAACACTATTAAAATCTAGGCTCCTCCTAACCTCTAAGCATCTCACAAGAGATGGGCTTTTGGTCTTCTCTGGACCCTGTCTACAGCTCCCTGGTCTTATCTAAAAAACCCCAAAACTATCTAACCTAATATGCTTACTCTGAATTAACTAAAAGATGGAAAAGGGAAGCCTGGGGTTGACTATACTATATAACTCAAAGGCCCAGATGACAATCTTTGGATTACCTTAGCCCAAGAGGATTTCTGGCAGATGAACAACTGGCAAATGATCTCTGTGCTCAGAGAAACAGTTCACTCCAAAGCAGACTCTCAACCAAGGAGTCCCTAATCACTCCACGAGATTTTGGACTTCCAAGGGAAACTGTCAGAGCAAAAACACTTCCTTCCAGTTTGGTGGAGATCTGGGTAGAGAGTGCAAATGGCAGTTAATTGCCAGTATAACTCCCACAATCCCTCTCTCCTTCTCAGAATCCTCTCCCAGGGCTTGTATCCAAATTCCCTTCTTTTCCTCTTAAAGCTAATCCCTGAAATTAATTCTATCCTTTAATTTACTTCCTACAGAAATATTCTGCCACTCATCTCTGAAGGTTTAATATTGGAATGAGAAAATATCCCTGTTCCAGTTAAAGTGACAAGGTAAGGTGAACAAGTATTTTTTTTACAATTGTGAAAATAAATTTTTTTAGGCAAAATTGCACTTAGACAAAAATACAGATGGCTCTTGTCCAAAGGCAATAAGTAACTAAAACCATGGTTAAGACCAGTTGCTTTACAAATATTCTTGTATCTTTGGTTTTATATGATTTTCCTTGAATAATAATAGGGATTTTTGCCCTAATGCCTTAGGCCAGTATGTTGACTAGGAATTTCTTCATTATTAGCCTATCAAGTTTACAAAATGTTTGGGATTCTTATCTTTTACTCTCCAATATGTAAAATTGGGACAACTATAGCAACCAGTATACAGGTTTATTTGATCAAATTATATAACATGTGTAAAGTGCTTTGCTAACCTTAAATAAGCATTTAGATTCCATTTGCTCCTTCTATGGTAATGGATATTCTTTTTCATCATGAGTGTCTTGGAGTTGTCCTGGATCCTTGCCTTGTTGATAACAATTAAGTCATTCAAAGTTTATCATAATATATTGTTGTTGTTACTGTATACAAATTCTGGTTCTGTTCACTTTTCAGCACTTTGTAGAAGTCTTCCAAGTTTGTTTGTTTTTTCTTTTTGGTGTGTGTGTTTGGCTGTGTGTGTGTGTGAGATCATGCTGTTTGTCATTTCCTATGGCATAAATGTGTTCCAATACAGTCATATACCATGACTTGTTCAGCCATTCACCAATTGATGGACATCCCCTCACTTTCTAGTTCTTTGCCACCACAAAAAAAAAGCTGCTATAAATATTTTAGAATATATAGTTTGTTTTGAATTTTCTTTGATCACCCTAAGAAAAAGTAACCTAGAAGTTGTATTACTGGATCAAAATATATACAGAGTTTGATAAATCTTTGAGCATAATTCTAGCTTGCTCTTCAAAATAATTAGATCAGTTAAAAATTCTACCAGAGATGTATTAGTGTCTCCACTTTTCCACCTCCCCTCCAAGCTTTATCATTTTGCCCTTTTATCATTTTAGCCAATCTGATATATATAATATATTTCAGAGTTATTTTGGTTTGCATTTTTGTAATTAATAGTAGTTTGGAGCATTTTTCATATAGTTATATCTGTAAACTCTCTTTTCATATCTTTTGACCATTTGTCAATTGGGGCATGATTCACATTTTTCTACATTCTACATATCTATAATTTTAGTTATAAGACCTCTGTCTGATGTGAGTGTGAAATCCCTACTCAGATTGTTAGGTTAGAAATTAGTACTGAATTAATCAAAATTACAATTATAGGATAGTTAATCATGTTGTCGTAAGTGAACTGCAATGTAATATTTTTTATGATTCTAGTAGTATTTTATGATTGTTTTAGTAACAGAAATGCAGTGTTAGCCTAGTTAATAACTGTTAGAACAGGCCTCAGTTAGACGTCAGTTTTAGCCTTAAACTTGTTATATTATGAATTCTCAGTAATCGTGGTCTTAAAATTGTGACTTTGTACCTCCCCTTTACCTGGCCACCTTAGTATACATCACGAGGCTTGAAAAGTACCCTTATTCATCATTTACATCATGAGGCTTGGATAAGTGATTCCTTTTATCCCTGAAAAGTACTTCCTAGTTGCCTCAGCCAATGAACATTGATTGTGTATGCCTCTATTTTTAGCTGAGTATAGCTATTGTTCTGGATTATTTTTACACTGGTATATTAATTGTGATATTTTTTGAGCATAAAAGAAGTCCTTTCACAAGGCCTGGGGTCTTTTGGACTTGACTAGAAGACTGGCTTTATTGTGAAACCAATATAAGTCCTTTTGACTTAAAGACTCCATTTCTCTTATTTGATTTTTGCTAAGAGAATTTTCACCTCACTGAGAAATTATCTATAAAATATTCCACAGCTTATTGCTTTCCTTCTAACCACAGTTACATTAGTTTTATTTATACAAAAAATTTTCAACTTGTTCTTATTCATTTTATATATTATTCATTCAGATCAAAATTATTCCTTTTGCATTTCACAATGCATACATTCTTCTCCTATCCATAAATATAATGGGTAATATTTTCTACATTCTTCTAATTTGTTTATAATATCTCCCTTTATGCCAAGGTCTTAAATCCATTTTAATCTTACCTTGATTAATGATGTAAGATATCAGTTTATATCTAGAATATATATCTATACTTATTTATATCATCTATATCTATAGCAGGAGTACCCATTCCATATACTCTGCATGAGTGATGACTCTTTTTTCTTAGTAATAATACCTACCATTCAAAATATTATAGTTTGTTAGAACTTAAATTTTAGGGAGTTCAATGACTTTCTTGTATCAATTTTTCTTTTTTTCCAACTTATTTAGTTTTTTTTTTTAATTTTAAACCCTTAACTTCTGTGTTTTGACTTATAGGTGGAAGAGTGGTAAGGGTAGGCAATGGGGGTCAAGTGACTTGCCCAGGGTCACATGGCTGGGAAGTGTCTGAGGCCAGATTTGAACCTAGGACCTCCCATCTCTAGGCCTGGCTCTCAATCCACTGAGCTACCCAGCTGCCCCTCCAACTTATTTAGTTTTAACATTTTGTTCTTTTTAAATCTTGAGTTCTGAATTATCTTCTTCCTCCCCACCCCTCCTCCACCTTGCAAAGGCCCCCAATAATCTGCAACTATAAGCACTAGAGCTCCTCTTGGCCCTGATACTATGACCAGGTATTCTGATCAGTTGTAAATGATCACAAATGTTCCTCTCAGGCAAGGAACTATGACTTAGAATTGAATATGGACAATACAACCTTCCAATCAGCACCAGTCCCACCCTTCTACATTAAAGAGTACTCTGTAATCTCTCTCTGACTAGCTTGACTCCCTTACTGTTTCTAGGTTCATAATTCCTAAAGCCACTGCTATTGCCGCAGTTGCCTTCTAGGACAATTGTTGGTGTTACCATTTTCTGGATTAGCCCTAACCCTACTATCACAGAACTCTCCTGATAACTTCCTTTATCATTTTAGGTTGTAAAAATGACTCACATTCATCCTCTCTTTAGTCTGCTTCTCTAAACTTTGACCTGAGGGTTTATTTTAAATTTGTTTAGAGGGTTCAGTTTGGATGGTAACTTTATTCTCGACCATCTTGGCTCCACATCTGTATTTATTTTCCTGTACTTGTTTACAACTTTCATAGCACTAAATAAACTTTCTTTCTTAGTCAACTACTCTCACTTCTTTATTCTCTTTGACCCTGAAATTTTCTCCTTTTCTTATTAAATATAATTAGTTCAATTAAGAAGAAATAAATTAATTTGGAATATCTGAAGGCACAGTGCTTAGTCATAAAAGGACATTGAACTGTCATCAAGTATATTAAAATTAAAAAAAAATCCTAATCTGCTGAATACCAGGCAGATTGAAACAGAAAATTAAAGGAGGAAGGGGGAGTTTGGATGTGGAATTTGATGAGAATATACTATATAGCAACTGAATTAAATTGGAAATTAATCCCTCTCTCCTCAGAGAATGATGTTGTATGGTGAAATTATGGCTTTCCAACAGGTATTGAGGAAAGAGATTCATATATTTGTTCTTCCTGTATATTTAAAATTATTATTCCTGTTAAAGCTAATCTGACTGTAAAACTGTTAAATAGAATAGGAATTCAAATGACTTGAGGATACTTAAGATTGAGCAAACACAAGTACCATTGGGCAAATGGCAAAAACAAGATACTGTAAGGGGTGGGGGTGTCAGATAGATGGGGTGTGCTCTGGTGACCCCCCACCTGACTAGAATACGTGTGCCAAAGCTATTCACTCCCCACTCCTACTGGGATGACCTTTGGGGTGTAATTTGGGAGGGGCTCCCCAAAATGGAAGGGTTGTTGAGAAGATGTTAAAGGAATGTATTAGGAATTATTTGAGACCTAAATGGACTTTGTCCAGTACCCAGAGCCACTGATGTAAAACTAAAGCCTCCCCAGTCCCCCCAAACGGTTTACCCTCCAAGATGGAGTAAGATGTTCTTTTCCTCCCTTCAGTCACACAATAAATCACCCTCTCCCAAGTTACTGTTCCAGACTTTGACTAATATAACTAACCAGTGATTTATTTGAGGTTAGAGGAATTCAAGGATTAAGGGAAGGATTGTGGGGATTCAGTATAAAGGGTTAAGGATCAGCTTCTCCATAAAAGTGAGTTACTCTCTCTGGGATGAACAGTACTGGATTTCTTCTGTAGCTCTTGTCTAGTAACTGTCTCAATTTATAGTAACTCCTAAACAATTAACTAATTAACTAAACTGAGGGAATAATAGGGCTGTGGATAAAGCAGATTCAGAAAGGCCCTCAGCCCACTCCCCTGGCATTCCAGGCTCTTTGGCCAAATGGAGTAACTCCTATGTTCATATCTTATCAGATGGTAAAGATGTTGATGGATCAATTGAGATGATTGACTAGTTATTGCAGTTGTGATACTCAAGGAAATCCTCTATTTTGAGGGTTCAGGAGTACTAGGTTCTCACAGGATCACCACCACTCACCTCCCTTTCTGACCCATCCAATGTTCAGTGAGTAGTGTAGCAATTAGGATACCTTCCACAGAATTCTCCTCTTCACTCCGGCCCCAAGGCAACAGTCATTTCCTCAAGATTCTTCCTGGGCTTGTACTGAATTCCACCTCAGAGGTGCATGACTTGCTTGGTTTCCTTCATTTAAATCCAATCAATCTATTACAATACCTTATTCTGCTACTTAGTGTTACAGAGATCCCTGGGGAGGAATAAAACATAATACATTACCTTAGTGCAATGAAGAACAGGATAAAAACTCTTTAAAATTTCCACAAAATTTTGAAAAAATCCTAAAATCAGATTGCATATAAATTGTTAGAAAAAGAAAAAGGAGTTACAAAGAAATAAGTTGTATAATTTCCTTTTTATTTTGAAGTGGAAGAAAACAATGAAATATAGAGGCTATTGTAAGGGTTAAACATTGTTTGACTAAATTTATGAGTTATAATGAATTATTGTGGTTGCTGTTTAAAAAATGAATACAAGTCACAAGACTGATTAGGAGCTTTAGTTGCTTTATCACAACAAGGTAGAGATAGTAAGGGGGTAAATGTAGGAAGGAGGCAGAAAATATTGCCTAGCTAAATAACTTATAATTGTGGATCCAAAGAAATCCAGTTCAACTCCTACAAAGGCTCTTGAAGGTCATGATCTCCAACCAGGAGTCATGGTAGTCTATTCAGCAAGAGTCTTACCAGCACAGAATCAATCTCCAATGTAGAAGTCCAAGGCAGAAGAATCCTTCCAATGCAGAAGACCCTCCACAGAGACACCAATGCAGAAGTACTGAAAATATTGATCCTTATTGGTAATTGGTGTTGGTATTACCAATAGTTTCCAATTGTGTGGATAGGTTCTTGAGCCTGACTATTGAGGAAAATGGCTGCTCAAGTTTTAAGGAAAACTTCTGCTTAGGCCAGTCATATAAAAACTATTTACTGTAACTATTGAAAATTATATAACAAGGAAAGTAAAAGGGAATTAAGTATGGATAAGAAATATCCCTATTAGCTAATAAATTCTATATAAATTCCCAATCCAAAATCTTTCTCCAGAGGGAAGCCTTCTCAATCACCATATGGCAACCCTCCTTAAACTATACTGTCTATCTAAATATATATTCTAACTTACTAAACCTATTTCCAAAAATTATGAACTTAACATTATAGAGATTTGCCAAACTTCCTTTTCTTTCAGTCAAAGATGCAACTCTGTCAGTCTGAGTCACTAGATGGTCTCACAGCAGCTGCCCTCTGGTGGCCCTTAGAGGAGTCCGAGGAGCTGCTCAGTAACTTTCTTGCCCTCCTATCAAAACAGCTTTCCAACTCCTTCAGATTTAAGATGTTGTAAATTTTCCACAAACTGTCCAAGACTGATCAGAGAGGAAGCCAGTAACAACCAACCTTCAAGTCTCTGTCCCAGAAGTGTTTGAAGGTTTCTCAACTGACCCTCTAAGATACACTATAAAATTCTCTTCCTCTGATCTCATGAAGGTTCCATGGCAAATCTTAAAGCAACCTAGGAAATCTCAAATCCCTTTTATAAAACTTCTATCTGACTACATTCCATTCTTAACTAAGCTAATTTCACCTACATTACAATTATCATTACAGAAGTCTTCCATCAAGAGCCTCAGCAAATCCTCAGCAAGAGGCACCAAGGCAGTAGAATACCTCTAAATCAGTCGAAGTAATAAGAATACCCTCAGCTGGCTTTTATGAGCGATATTCTCCATCTCACTTCCTGTCACTGCTTTCTCCTTCCTTACACTGTGAGCTGGTCCATCACATCTCAGGAACCAATCAAAGCCTCTCAATTTGCCTAGCACTGCCTGGGGGGAGGGGATGAATAGTGCTTGTTGTCTTTTAGGACTGTTAATGACTAGGTAAGTGTGAACTCTCTTGGTTGGTGACTTACTAAGTGTTAAGTAGGGAGTACTTCAAGTTCCTGATTGATTAACTTAAGATAGACAAAGGGAATAAAATATTCCTTTTCATACTGTATATACTGGCAAAAAGAATGTGAAGGACAATTAAAATCTGAAGTAATGATAACTTATTATACCAAGCAGAACATCTCAAAATTTAAGGAGTTGACACATCTATATTGTGACTAGCATTTAACTTTGGATTTATAATAGAAAGTAAGAATTAATTGTTTTGAGATCAAGAAAGAAAAACTATTGCTCTTTTTCTTTCTTTCTTTACCAGTATGACTCTCCTTAAATAGCCTATTGCCACCTCTCCAAGTCCTGGAATTAACCATATTTGTGTTGGACTTAGTGAACACACATAATCAGCTTTGACTATATAAGTTTAGAATTTCCAAATTCAAGGAATCCATTAGCTTTAAGCTGCTCTAGTAGCAGAGATTCCAGCTGTGTGACACCACCCAAAGTCCAGGTATTTTCTGATTTTATCATTAGTCATAGATTCCTTAAGAATCTAAAACAAATGTTTTCTTCACATTATACATAATAGCAATACATTTCTGTGGTTAAATATATCACTATTTAAACATTATGGAATTTTAAAATGTCTTTTTAATGCCAGAAGAAGTATTGCAAAATTAAAATATCTATTCCAAAAATACTCTGATTATTCATATATTAAATTCCAAAATAATCTCGGAAGTAATAAGGAGATACATTTCAATTTTACATTCTCCACCCGCAAAGCAGGTTTATACTTCAACACACATGAACCAGAGAGACCAAAAGACAGACAACAGTCAATAGTTAACATTGATATTAATTATAGATCTACAAAAAATAAAATAGCATTTATTTCATTATTTTTATATTTATTATATAATCATATATTACATAAATAAAAATAAAATTAAAAAACTTAAAAATAAAAAATAATGAAATAATAAAAGCTATAGATTATAGCTTGCGCAGAATAGGTACACTAAAAAAATCTATATTTGCCAACCATAAACATAATTTAATGCTAACCCCCCATTGATTACCTTCTGTTTTTGTTATTCAGTCATTTTCAGTTGGGTCTGACACTTTGTGATCCAATTTTGAATTTTCTTGTTGGAGAAGTAGGAGTAGTTTGCCTTTTCCTTTTCTAGCTCTTTCTAAAGAGGAGGAAACTGAACCAAATGGAGATCAGTAATTTATCATGGCCAAATATCTAGTGTTTGAGGTCAAATTTATACTCAGTAAAAGGAATCTTCCTGAATCTATAAATTCTGCCATATAGTTGCCTAACAACAATGACATACATTAAAAAATATCTTGTCCATATCTCAAAAGTAAAAAAAAAATAAAATCACCCACAGATTACTTTCTATGGTTCAAGTTATAATAACATAGGAGTATGGGAAGAAGTTATTCAACATAGTCCCCTGGTTATGTATATCTGATGAAATTTCCCCTTTTGAAAAGTCTGTATATCTTGTTTCCAGGAGTTTCAGGATAGCATATATTATAAGTACCTGGGAAATATGTGGAATATATGTGTATATATATATATATATATATATATATATATATAT
>NC_058130.1:658885818-658993394 GCF_016433145.1 Gracilinanus agilis
TGTATATATATATATATATATATATATATATATATATATATATATATATATATAGAGAGAGAGAGAGAGAGAGAGAGAGAGAGAGACAAATTCTATAACTGAATCTGGTCAGCTAATTACACAACGGAAGCCTCATCTTTGATTAACTACACTATGAATTCCAGAATGAGATATGAATTTACATCATTACTTCTCTTGCTTTAATTCAATCTCTTTGTGTGACTTCTTTCTGTCTGACAGTGTATGCTGAAAGGAAGAGTGATAGAGGAGGAAGACTCAGTAATCTCTTCAAAGTTAATGCACGATTTTAATAAGTAAATGACTACAATTCAAACTTATGATTAAAAAATTTTTAGATTAAGTCACCAGAGATTCTGGAAATCTAGGAGTCTATTCCATTACAGGTTTTGTAGCTGGCCCAGTTTTGAAATTGCAATGATTGAGGAAAAGCTTCATTAGAACTAGCCCAAGTGTAGCAAAGGCAAGTATCCATTTAGCAAGAATTTCAAATTGGTATATGGAATTTTTTTGGAACAATGCTATATTGAAATTGTTAATGTCAAGCCCATTCTCTTCAGAGATATGTGGTATAGGGGATAGTATACCTCACGTTGTTTGTTGAATAATATTTACACTTCTGTTTTGCTAAATCATCAAAGTAAATATTCCATTATAAATTCTAATTGATGTTAACTGGTAAAAAATGAAATAGGCTTTTATTAGCTGTGGAGGAAATAAAGGGCAAGTTATGTTGGAATGAGGGTGTGAGTTGACAGGAAAAGGTAAAGAAAACTGACAATTCTCTAGAACTCTGATGGAGAGATATTATTGACCTTGTTCCAGAAGAGGGGCCAGAGTACTTGCTAAAGAGTGTTTTAGGAGTTTGTAGAAAAAAAAGGTCAAAAATTATTAAAACAATGAGTACCTGAGGTGAGAAGAAAAATCAAGGTGATATTGCTGTCTGACGAAAGTGTATTATGTATTTACTATATGCCAGGAACTGTGTGAGATAGAAAGAAAAACCAAAAACTTGGCTTCTATTTTTAATTTTAATTTTAATGAAGAAATCAACATGGAAAAATATACATACAAAACATCTACTGTATAAATGGAAAGTAACCTCAGAAAAAGATAGGAAAAGCAATGACTTAAGTAACAGTGTGAATACGTAGGTAGAGACACCCAATTAATGACTACTTTGCATCTTTGTACATAGAAATTTAACAACTTTCTTCAGTGGAAACATTGCAAATACCAATGTGTAGATAAGGTCAAAGACTTCTTCAAAAAACTATAGTGACCAAACTCATATCAGTATAGGAGAATGTTATTCTTTGAAATTAATTTTGATTATACAGGTGAGAGCTTTTTAGTTAGGAATAATATATTGGAAAATAACCATAATCATTGCTGAAGTATGCTATGGTGCTCAAGAAATAAACACCGCAGTTGATTACTTAGCTACATTTTTCAAGTCATGAGGCATTTTTTGGCTATTTGGTATGGCCAATTCATACTGTAAATACTTAGTGAGTTCCAATCTTATAGAAGCATTGTAAGATACAAAAGAGAGAAGTTTTTGACATGAAAAGGAAAAACAGTAATACAGGTTAAGATAGTGGCAGAGTAAAAAGCAGCTGCTTAACCTCTCCTAACCCACACATACAGGACTCCTCAAGAGGACATAAAACCAAATCCAGACAAAGGAAGGGACCCCACAACACAACGCAGCATTGAAGGTACATGGGATCTGGACATTTCATTGCTCTAAAGGGGTAAAATAGCTCTCACTAAAAAGCAAGCTGAACAACCCCCTCACTCCCACACCACCTACAGTTCCAAAGCCAGGACACAAGAGATAGAGCAAGTTTGGGGCATTCATTAAGTTTATGGCAGCTCACCAGGGCCTGCTCCTGTGAGCAGCAAGACTTAAGATCCCAAGAGGCTAAAGAATCAGACTTTGAACCTTGAGCTCAGGCTCGGACACAGGCATGGACTCAGGCACTGATGCAAGAGCAGACTTAGTCCCTGAGCCCAAGCCCGGACCTTGGGTGGAGACCCAGTGCAGAGGGGTGCATGACTGTGGAGGTAGCACACTGAAACTATTAAAGGAGCTTCAGTCAAAGGAATAAGCAAGGGGACAAACAGGAGGCTTGACCCTGAGAACAAATAGACCTGAGACCTCAGGAGCCTAAAGAGGGCAGACAGAACCTGGGTGTGAGGATAAAGCTGAGAGGACACCCGGCTAACAATGGCAAGCCAGGCACAAACACCCCCCCCCCAAAAAAAAGATCAAGAAGAAATCTTTAACACTTGACAACTTTTACAAAGAAAAAATCCAGACAACAGAGCAAACAGCAGAGGAGAACAAACAAGTAATCATATCCAAACCTTCCCCCCAAAATGAAAATTGGTCACAAGCTCTTGAAGAGTTCAAATCTGAGATCATGAGATATATGGAAGAGATTTGGAGAGAGAAGTAGGAAATAGCTCAAAATGAAATTAACAGGTTAAGAGACAGAAACTCCCAACTAGAGAAAATGCAACCAAATCAAAAGAATTGATAAACAAATCAAAGACCAAAATCAAATAGCTGGAAAACAGGATAGGTCAAACAGAAAAGGAAAATCAAAAAGATATAGCAGAAAACCAGTCTCTAAAGACCAGAATTGGTCAAGTAGAAGCCAATGATTTCTCAAGACAGCAAGAACAAATAAAGCAAAGTCAAAAGACAGATAAAATAGAAGGAAACATGAAATATCTCAATGAGAAATTGACAAATCAAGAAAACAGGTCTAGAAGAGACAATTTGAAAATCATTAGTCTTCCTGAAAAAGCAGAAATTAATAGAAATTTGGACTCCATACTAAAATAAATTATTCAGAAAAACAGCCCTGAAATTCTACAAGAGGGCAATATAGACATTGAAAGGATCCATAGATCACCCACTACACTAGACCCTGAAAGGACAACCCCCAGGAATATGATAGAGTTTCCAAGTAATTCAAGAGTTTCCAAGTAAAAGAAAAAATTTTACAAGAAGCCAGAAAGAGAAAATTCAGATATCAAGAAGCACCAATTAGGATCACACAGGATCTGGCAGCCTCCACACTACAAGACCACAAGCCTTAGAATATGATATTCAGAAAGGCAAAAGAACTGGGTCTACAACAAAGGATCACCTACCCATCAAAACTGACTATATACTTCCAGGGGAAAGTATGGGCATTCAACAAGATAGAAGATTTCCAAAAGATTTCCAAAAGACCAGGACTAAATGGAAAGTTCACTATCCAACTACAAAAACCAAGAGAAACATGAAAAGGTAAATAAGAAACGGAGGGGAAAGAAAGAAAACTCTTATGTTTAAATTTGCCTCTTTAGGGGCTTTACTAAGATCAAATTATTTCTATTCCTATATGGAGAAATTTTAGGTCAAATCTTCAAAAACTGTATTCACTATTATAGTTATTAGAATAATTATTCACAGGAAGAGGAATGATGAATATTTACAAAAATATAAGTTACCTAGATTAACAGTAGAAAAATAGAATACTTAAATAATCCCATATCAGAAAAAGAAATTGAACAAGCCATCAAAGAACTCCCTAAGAAAAAATCCCTAGGAACAGATGGATTTACAAGTGAATTCTATCAAACCTTCAAAGAACAACTAATTCTAATCATGGTGCAAAGAGGGTGTATAACAGTCTTGCAGGCTTTTCTGCAGAGTTCTTCTGTCAGTTGATAAAGGGTTTAGAATCTTGGGAAAGTCAGTTGGCCCTGGGAACTCCTGGAGAGAATCAGGGTCAATCTGAGTTCCTTCTTTGGATTGAAACCTGGCCTATATTTTTCAGCTTTTCCTTTAAAAGTTGTTTAGCTAATTCCTTTGAATCTCCCTAGCCTTCCTTATTCCCATCTTCATTTTCCCTACCTGAATGTCTGAGAAGTTTTGAAAAGAGAGTAGATCTGAGTGTTAGTTTCAAATCTCGATAGTTTAGTCAAATAGGGTTTACCCTTGTTACAAACTTATCTATTGAATCATTGTATCCAACTGTCCTACCCCTTTTTGCTACAAACCCTCGCAGGGCTGAGTAGGCTGGTCCCTACTCATTCTCACATTCCTTTCTCCTTTCCCCCACCTGAAGCTTTCTCTAGATGGCTGTTAGGGTTACCTAATATTTTCTATCCTTTCCAATCAACTCTAGAAAACAATAAACCCCATTTGTCTTTAATCAAAACTCTTTGGCTACTTCATTAGTTGATTAATAAGAGAGGGAGGAGGAGAGAGAGGAAAACAAGGGTATGCCCTTCAATTGGGGAATGGCTGAACAAATTGTGGTATATGCTGGTGATGGAATACTATTGTGCTCAAAGGAATAATAAACTAGAGGAATTCCATGTGAACTGGAAAGACCTCCAGGAATTGATGTAGAGTGAAAGGAGCAGAGCCAGAAGAACATTGTACACAGAGACTGATACACTGTGGTAAAATCAAATATAATGGACTTCTGTACTAGCAGCAATGCAATGATTCATAGCATTTCTGAGGGATTTATGAAAAAAACTCACTCACTCATTTGATTATAGAAATCTCTTGTCTTACAGGAAAGAATGATACTGAGAAAAGAAGGGAATCTGAAAGAAAGATCGAGGAAGGCAACAGTCAGAAGCAAAGCATTTTGGGGAATGGGCAGGATGAAAGGAGGAAGAGAATAAAAAAATGTGAGAGAAAAAATATGGAGGTAAATAAGGTGTTAGAAATCATAAATGTGAAAATAATTTTATTGCAGTTTCCCCTGATAAAGGCCTCATTTCTCAAATATATAGAAACTGAGTCAAATTTATGGCTATAAGTCATCCTTTAATTGATAGTCAAACAGTATAAGGCATTTTTATTATTAAGTAATCAAAGCTAAATAGTCATAAAAATAGTTAAGATTATTATTGATTAGAAAAATGCAAATTGAAATAATTTTGAGGTACCATCTCACACTTATCAGATTGGCTAAAATGAAAAAAATATTACAAATATTCAAGGAGAAATGGAAAATTGATAATACTACTGCACTAATAAAATAAATCTGTGAAATGATTCCACAGTTCTGGAGAGCAATTCGGATCTATGCTCAAAAGGTGATGAAAACATATATATTCTTATAGCCTGCAATACCACTCCTTGATCTGAATCCCAAAGAGACAAAAATAAAAAACAAGACCTACTTATAAAAAAAAACAACAACATTCATAGCAGCTTTTTTATGGTGGTAAATAATTGGATACTGAGACGATACTCATCATTCATGGAATGGCTAAACAAGTTGTGGTATATTATTGTGATGGAACACTACTGTACAATTCATTCTAGAAATTTTTATTGAAAGCTTATTATGTAAATTGAATCTTTCGATCTAGGTTTTGTTCTGTCTACGTGGAAAAACAAGAGGACAAGGCATTTTTTCTTATAAGGGTATGATCAGAATGATGATCTAAAACATAAAAAGAATTTATAACAATCTATAGAATATTTTACATAATTCAGTAATTGCTTATGTAGTATCACACCTAAATGGTCATGGAACTGCTGCCTGAATCAATGTGAGAGAATGAATGATATGAAGCTATCATCTGGTAGTATGAGAAAACTATTTAGAGAAAGATCACAAATATTTGTAGTCTGTGAACCTAACAATATGATATTCCAATCCAAAAAGTGGCATAATTATTGGCTGAAATAGCTAATGTTCCTCCCAGTGAATAATTTTTACAACAGGACAATTTCATTCCTTATGCCAGAATATACAAGCAATCCAATTTGTTCTGGCAAGTCATTCTTTCCCCATTATTTTTTGATCTTTCCTATATTTCAGTTTGTTAATTTTTAAAATTTTGCCAATACAGAATAAAACACAACTAATATCCACAGCAGGGGACCTACAAAAAGTAAATCTATTAATTCACTTTCTCATTAACTATCACTCACTAATCAGTTTCTCAAGGAATTTATTTGTATTTATCTTGACTATGATAGTTATAAAATAATTGTTTTGAGCTTGTTTAAAATTCAAATGTTATCCCCCCAAAATAAAAAAAAAACAAAAATGGAGAGAAGTTCAACCAATACATCCATGGCAGAGTTATTACTAATCTTGATGTAGGATGACATATTTAAAGAGGTTGATGTTAATGACAACTGAAGATAATAATAATATTTTTAATTCATTTTCATGATCATAAAGTTGATTTTTGCTTAAGGCAACCAAAATTCTTAGTTTGGGTTTAGATGTTATGTTTAAAGAAATTTTTAAAAGGGACGGATACACACACACACACACACACACACACACACACATATGTATTTCCATTCTCTTGTTTTGCATGAAATCTCTCCACTCTTTCCTTCAAATAAACAAACCACGTTTTTTCTCCTAGGAGGAACTGTAAATTCAATCACCCCAGGAGAGCATAAAAATTTGGTATATGATGAAGACTGTAATCTCAGTTTCTTTGGAATTACCCCTGATGATTCAAGTTAATGATTCATTGACACTAACTATTATTTATTAAAAGCAAAGTTGGCAACAAAACAGTAAAATATGTCATCATTCAACATTTAATGATGTAAACAGCTAACATTAAAAAAGCCTCAGTGGGCTCACTTACCAGTTTACTGCCTAAGCCAATCATAATAAGCAAAACCAAACTCATGCCAAGATGTCAAGGAATAAAGGAAAAGTTATTACAATGTTTCCATTCTCTTGTTTTGCATGAAATCTCTCCACTCTTTCCTTCAAATAAACAAACCACGTTTTTTCTCCTAGGAGGAACTGTAAATTCAATAACTGAATTGACAATGCACTTTGAATTGTTAAAGTAACCTAGTTGTTAACCTAATTTAACCTAGTTGTTAACCTAAAAGTAGCCTAGTTTAAACTAATTGTTAAAGTAATCTAGGTTCAATATATTATTGACAATTTAAAAGCAAAAATAGTTTTTGAAACAAGTGTACATGGGGTTTATCACCTCAGAATTGTATAATTAAAGATAACAGATTGATAAATGAATTCTCTAACATTATTAGGCTACAAAAGAAATTTTTTTGGAGAGTAGAAGTATAGAAGCACATTGAATATCACACCTGTTATTCATAGAAATATAACAATTAAAAATAAACATCATGATATAAATATTAAAGTTGAGAATCTATTAATCCCTCTTAGAATAAACTTTAAACCATGTCCAAGAAAACTAAATGATTTTAAGAGAAAAAGCCAATTCTGTGGCTATAGGATGTATATACAATTTAAAGTCAATTTAGTGTTTTAATATACATTGATATCCTTAAGACAATAAATACCAACATAGCATAGAGACTGATCATCTGAGCTGAAATTTCTACACAGTAATTAACTAACAAACTAACTATATATATAAGATAGAGATAGAGAAATACAGAGATATAGTCTCAGGTATTCAGATAGAGCTAGCTAGTATTTGGTAGCTAGGTATGAAAGTTACTCCGGGCAGTGGTTATATGCATTTCATCTCCCATTTACCTACATTTACAGAGTGTGATCCAATGACTATCTCTTCCCTCCCCACTGCATAATATAATGTGTAGGTTCTTTCAAAGCGCATCTCACCTATTAACTCTTGTAAAAGGACTTTACTGATTCCTCCAGCTGTTATTCCCTTCCCATGATTGAATTACTTTGTTTTTTATTATATTTTGATGCATATGAAAGAATGCTACAGAAGACAGTTTCTATTTTGTCAAGTTTTGGATGAATCAAAAACATTCTGCAATGGGAATGAATAAGTTTATATTTTATTAAAATATTTATTAAGGTGTCCATTTATAGCAGAATTAGACAATAAGAATGCTAAAATTAAATTATATTATGTTCACTTAATGGGGGCAGCTGAGTGGCTCAGTGGATTGAGAGCCAGGCCTAGAGACTGGAGGTCCTAGGTTCAAGTCCAGCCTCGGACACTTCCAGCTGTGTGACCTTGGGCAAGTCACTTGACCCCTACTGCCCACCCTTACCACTTCTGGGCCAAGGACAGTCCCTAACCTGGAAGAAAAAAAAAAAGAGGAGGGTTGGGCGTGGGGCTAGCAACCCCACCCTGTAAAAACTACATCTGCTAAAGAAACTGCAACCTAAAGTAGGGGCAGCTGGGCTAGCTCAGTGGATTGAGAGCCAGGCCTAGAGATGAAAAGGTCCTAGGTTCAAGTCCGGGCTCAGACACTTCCCAGCTGGGTGACCCTGAGCAACTGTGTGTCCCATTGCCTACTGGTTGTGGCCCTATGCTCCTTGAATGGAGTCCCAGGATAAAAAAAATGTTCACTTAATAATACTGGTATACTCACCTTAGAAATATAATATTAAATTTATTTTAGTACAATAAGTAATTAAATATAAATATTAAACAATTCCTTTTTCTAAAATTTGAAATGTACTCTTCCTTCCAATGAACTCAAATTTTTATTAAATAACAATAAAACAGTTTGTACTTATATACTACTTTCCTAAAATTAATTTTGCAAGGTAAATAGTATAAATACTTTTATCCCCATTTTAATATTTTATTATTAAAATTACATGGAAAATGATTTTAACATTTATTTTTTTTTAATCTTGAGTTCCAAATTCTCTCCTAACCTCTTTCCTAAGACATTAAATAATTTGATATAGGTTATATATGTGCAGCCACGCAAAGCATATTTCAGCATTGGTCATGTTGTGAAGACACAAACAAACAAAAATGAAAACAGGCAATCATATTTAACAAACATGTGTCAAGTTCAGAGAATGTTCACATTGTGAAAAACACAATGTATGAAAAACACAAAATAAATGGGTCCTGCCATCAAGGGACTTATATTCTACTCAAAATATATATTTAAAGTTAGGTAGATCAAAATATCAGAATAATATAAAGTGATGTCAAGTGTGAGAGGGCAGTTATAGCTGATTAGGGAATTGCTAGACAAATAATGGTATATAAGTAGAATGGCATGTTATTGCACTGTAAGAAACCATAGATATTGTAACTTTCCTCTGGGCTCCAAGGCTAAAGCCTCCAGATTGATTGGGCTTCTATGCCCCTCCTTTTCCAGTCTCCCAGTGAGCAAAATGAGCAGATTACAGAAAAGTTCAAAGCCAATCTGAAATGGTTTTATTAGTGATGTCTTTTTCTACAAGAAGAAGTGGATTCATATCTCAATGAAGGCATGGGCAGACATAATCCCTATTAGGGTATTCAGGGTTCTGAGAAGGGGATGCTATTGTCCAGGAGAATTGGAGAGTGGATTTAGAGTACAAAAGTTCCTGTCAGGAGGTAGATGGCTTCTTATCTATCCACATAGGACGAGGTGCCTAGTGCCAATTGATGTGTAGGAATCTGTTCAGATGGAATCATCATGGGTGATTGTGGGTGAGTGTGACAGTGTGCTGATGAAATCTTTGGATTATCCAGGGCAGATGAAATTTTGATCTGCTGTGTAATGATTCAATTATTTTTTTTCTCAGCAAGATTAGAGGTGATAGGAGAAGGAGCAAGGTCTAGTACTCATTCATGACTTGCTGAAGATTCCAAAAGCTGTTATAGCATCTTTGTCAATAGGCGAGCAGAGTTCTTCAGCACCCAGAGATTATCTTGGGTCTTCAGTCATATGGCACCTGTCAGGAGATCCATGAGATGTTATGCTTCAAAAGAGGGGCTCTCTTTGTGAAGGGGGGTGGGACAGGGAAGAACCTTAGAGCGTCTGTGGATAGAGTCAATTTCTTGCTGCTCTTTGGCTTGGATACTTGGAAATAGATGAACAGGGTTCTCAGCTTCAGTGCCAGGATTCCAGGGTCAAAGTCAGCACTTGGGTGAGGCTCTAAGGGACTCAGATTTGGTGATGGGGAAGAAAGGGCGTGACCAAATGGATGAGTGTTGCTCTTTGTGGTTAAATGCAAGTCCAGTTGCATTTCTAAATCTTGTGCTGGGTACTCAATATTAGAATATGGAGGAAATGGAGGACTGGGGCATTCTGATGTCCATTTAAGGAGCTTGGGTCATGCTAATATAATAAAAAGTATATACTTCCAATGTTAACTTTAAGCTTTTATATTATTCTAATCAAATTATCAAAGATATACCAATCAAATTACAAACCTCAATATAATAACAAAATTGATTTGAAAAATAAAAGATATAAAATATCAAGGTAAGCATCATAAAAATAATTTGGGAATAAATTAAATGAGCACTTCCAGACATTAAGCTATATTATAGATTCTGTCATCAATACCCTCTGCTATTGACTCAAACAGATAGGTATATGAATGGAACAAATTTGAAACAAGAAGTTTAGAAACAGATAACAATCCAAAAGCAATACAATAACCCAATTTTTGATAATTCAGAAAACATAAATTATGTGAAGAAAATTAAAATAAAAGCATCCACTTCTAACATTTTAAAGAAAAATGTAAAATGAACACAAGCCAAAAAAATTCTGGAAAGAGCTTTAAGAAGACTAAAAAATGAGAGAGGTGAAGGGGAAAAAGGCAATACAAAAATATAGAAAAGATTATGAAAGAATATGAGCCAATTAGAAGTTCAAAATCTCAATAAAGGAAATAATTATTTGCAAAATAAAATTATATAAATGCCCAAGAGCAAAGTGGAAGAGATAGCTATATTTGTAGTGGGGCATTTGGGATAAGTTTAACTAAAAGGGATGAAAGTAGAGAAGCAGAGAATGGAGGTTAGGGAATCGATTTGTACAACTGACAGCTAGTGGTTCCAAAACACCATAATAAGGTGAGTATTGATAACTTCCAGAGGGGTTAAATGAGTTTTCTAAGTTTATCCATTTCTAACATAAACTTCTTAACTAAAAATCTAGTTTTCTTTCTTTTTATATAGAACTGGCTCTCTCTAAACATTTTCATTTCATTTGCAACTCTCTCCTGATGTATCTGTCTGTATTGATGTTTTCTATCCCCGTCTGTTATGAATCTTCAATGGAATGGAATTTCTTTGAGTGGACAATCTTATATTTCTTCTTAAACTCTCCCTCCCTTCTCCCTTGTATACTGAACATATAAAATTCTCTCAATATAGTACATGCTCAGTAAGCATCATTAATAGGGTTCATAAGGCAAACTAAAAAGAAAGTATAATGTATAGGAAAATGGTCAATGATATTGGTTCTTTTATTGAGAATCAAAACACTTAAGTATTCTTCCAGACTCTTTCCAGATTTTGATACACCATATGCCTATATGACTTTGGGTAAAAAATAATTAATTTCTACTACAAAAGTCAGCTGACACTTTCTAAATTTTTCAAAGTAAGTTATTTTTACTTCCAATTCCAAATCCCAGTAATTCTGTCTAGGATACTTTAAATGTAGTCCTTCCGTGTGTGGAAGGAGACATAACAGATGATCTCTTGGGGTTATTTCCTTTCCTTTGATTACATGTTGACTAGAGTAGTAGATTGCTAACCCACTATTCCACTTTGTCATTGTAAAAGGGTCTATGAATCTTCATGAAACATCAGCTCTTCCATTCCTGAAGGCTGGAGGGTTTTATCTACTATCATAAAAATAGGCTTCTCTGAATTTATGTTGAATATTTGTGTGTTCCCTGTCTTCTGTGAAGGTGTCAGATATGCAATACATTTATAAAACATCTGAATTTCAAATGAGAGTGTTTTACTTTTATATTTATCTCTGCTTCTATGCCAAGCTGCTTTCTTTCAGAGTTATATGTATCTCCATGGGAATTAATATCCTCTTTGTAAGGAGTTTAAGCCAAGCCAAGTGTTTTTACTATTCATAAAAGCAAAATTTTGTATCATGTCAGTTGCTTTTTGTGACATTCCATTCAAGCTCAAGGAATGTTATCTATTTATTACTGAAAAGAGAATTGAACAAATGAAAAATCAATTTCACTTTTAAACATTATCACAACAACGCACATATATAGCATATTATCTGAAAATATACTTGTTCTTTGGAGGTAAAATCATCTTATAACTATTAGATCAATTTTTCCCAAACTATAGAAAACTGACATAAAATAGCTGTGTGTGTGTGATTACAAACTTTTTCAGTCAAGATTCCCTGTCTTGAGCAATAGAACATGGCTTCACTTTCTGCCTGTCTTTTTATGACTGTTAACCCTTTTCAGCATATTTCTTTGTGTATAATCTACTGTTCCTTCCAAAGTTTAAGTACAATAGTAGAGAAAGATTTGCATAATAATTAATGCTGTTTGAGTTATTTTTTGTCATGACCACTGCTAATCCTTCTCTTCTTGAAGTTTATGAAAATTCTAATCAATGATTCCCAAGGATGTGAAATTAAAAGGTATTTGCAAAATTAATTGTCTGCCTAATTTTTAGTAGAAATCCAGCACTTACATTCCTGTGTAGCACATGATAGTTATCTAATAAATTCTTCTTACCTGATTATCAACCTGAAATAGAATTGGTATTTTTCTAGTATCAATTATAGAAATTTCTCTCTAGTTTTGTTCTACTGCCCCAAAGTTTTGCAACAGCATAAATATACACACATACATACATATTTTAGGTATATTTGAATATGCATGTGATGCATGTAGATATATGTATATCTACATATAATAGGTATATGCACATATACACATCCCTTAAATTTCCCACAGAACTCTTGAGAATCCTTCACTATTTCTAGTCTTTCAGGTAGGCTCCTACCATTTACTAAGCACTACTTTATAACAGGCATTTTGCTGACAGTTAAAGATACAAAATAAAGCAAAAGACAGTTCCTGATTTCATGGAGCTAACTGTGTAATGAGGGAGAAAACATGAGAGCAACTATGTACAAATGAGATATATACAGGATAAATTACAAATAATATCAGAGGTGAAGCATAAGACTAAAGTGTGTAATTGTATAAAAAAATATGTTCAATCTACTTCGTATTAACTGCCATATTACGGAAGGGGTAGAGAGGGGAAAAGAATATGGATCACAAAATGTCAGAAATTGATTAATGAAAATTGTAATCTGAAAAAAAAACTTATGAAAATAATTCTGGAGAATGCTTGCAGAAGGTAGAGTTTTCACTAAAAAAATGGAGGAATCCTGGAAAACTAGATGCAGTGACAAAAAAATAGGGAAAAGATTCCGGCATGGAAAACGGCCAATGAAAAGAAGTCAGGCAATGGAATATTTAAGGAATAGCCAGGAAGCAATATTAGTGGATCATCATGACGTACATGAAAAGTTGGAAAAAGATTGGAAAAGTAGGCAGGGATTAGGTTATTAAGAACTTTGAAAGTCAAAGGATTTCATATTTGACCTTAGAGTTAACAGGAAGACAGTGGAATTTATTTAGTACAGGGACTGACATGAGCAGGTTTGCATTTTCAGATCAGTTTGACATCTGAGTGGAGAATGAATTGGAGAAGGGAAATAATATAATTAGAAATAACATATTGCATACTGTCATAGTTAGGTCATGAAGTAATGAGGTCCTGAATAAGGGTCATTGCAGTCTCAAAAGAGAGAAGGGGACACAAATGAAAAATATTGTTATAAAGGTGGAAACATGACTTGGCCACTATTATTTGGAGGAAGTAGGAAAGAATAGCACATCAAGGATGATGTTTGGGTAGGAAACCTGGGTGATTGGTAAGTCAACAGTCCCATAGACAGTAATAGGAAAGTTCATAAGTAGGAAAGTTTAGAGATGAAAGGACAATAATTTAAGTTTTTGACATCAAACATTAGATAATCTATGGGACATCAAGTTTAAAAAGTATTTGGAGATGTGAAGTTGGTGCTTGGGAGAAAGGTGATTTTAGAGTCATTTGCATGGAATGACTTCCAAGTTGTGTATTCTCTTCTGGGACATTGATTGCACCCACATCAATCTAATCTTTATGTCAAATCATATCAGACATGTAAATTTACAATAAAAACAAAACAAGTAAAATAATTAAAATAGAATAATTAGGCTGAACCCTATGTCTTCTGTCTACTCCAAAGTGATTTAATTCTGAGCAAGGAGACTACACCTTGCCTCATATCCAGCCTCAGATGAGAACAGGATCTAGACAGTTCTCTACTATTGAGCATTCTATCTTCTACTCTTCATGTCCCCTGAGAGGAGGCTGCAAAAGGCCAGTCAGAATATCTTCCTACTGCGCTAAAGTGATTTTCTTCTATTCTATTTCATGTCCAAGCTCAGAAAAGAAGAGTCAAACCTTCCTCTGACTATGCATCTTCCATCTCCTGTTGTATCCCATCTCCTGGTACCAGATTAATGACTCAATATCAATGAAAAGGACTTTTAGTGCAAAAAGGAGCAAAGATTTCTTGGGTCACAGGACTTCTATCTCTTATTGTCCCTGTCCGTTAAATGAAGAGGAAAAGTTGGTGGGAAGATGGATTTCTTTCTCTTCCTATGTAATATTGACTTCCATCTTGTGCTGTGGGTTTTTTAAACCTAATCTCCAGACTTTGTAGGCAAGGGGAATAGAAAAAATCAGTCTTCCAATTTGAACATTTGGCTTCTTTCTCATGCTACACTTGTCTCCAACTTGATCTTCATATTTCTTTGGGAAGTGGAGTAGCTCCTTCCACTCACTGATGAACACTTACACCTTATTATAGCCAACATATCATTGTGATTCTGAGTCATCATCCAAACACCATGCCCCATTTTCTACTATCTGATTCATTATTCCCATTCCCCTATACCTTCTACCCCACCAAATATTAAACAGATATCACTTTCCTCTTACACTATGTTTTCTAGAATGTCTATTCCATAAACAACAAACTTTCTGTCATCCTAAATCTTTTCCTCCCCCATTCCTTCTATCTTCTAGTTATTACATAAACCTGAGCCCCCCTGATGTCAAAACCTCCTGGGCCACCTTTTCCAATAAGAGCTGTACCTTCACTGGTTCTCTTCACCTCAATTGTCAACGCATGGGAGTTAGAATATTCCTTGCTCCTTTATTGCCAATTCCGTCTTCTCATAACTCCAACGATCAGTAACCTCCCCTCTTTTGAGTATCATACTGTTCATTTCTGCTACTCAATCAAATTCATGTTAGGTGTTGTTGTCTACAGAGCTCAACCATTTACTTTGTTCTTTGAAGACAGGTATTGTCTTTTTCTTCTTTTTATATTCCTGGTATTTAACAATATAGTACCTGGAATATAGTAGATACTTAATAAATAATTATTTACTCATTGATCAACTGGTCATCAAGCTACCATGTCCTTAGTAGTTCATGCTTCCTTGACTCAGTCCTTCATCCAGTGGCACACAGGAATTTTCATGTCATAGATATTTCTCTAATAAATAGCAGTATTAATTAGGTCACAACTTTAAGTATCCTTTAAATTAACTGAGAAATTTAATATTTCCCCTATTAGTGATGACTGATGAAAATTCAACAGGAGGCAATGTGTCTCAGCATATTGTAAAGGATATTTTCATTTGGGTAAGAATTTAAATTAAAAGTTTTTGTGTTACTTTCCAGTACTGTGATTATGTGACCCTATAGGTGGCTGCCAGATGAATGCATCCTTACTGAACTCACTCTGAAATTCTCTGCCTTAAAGTTATCTCTCCACCTCAAGAAATATACATCCTGAGACTTTCTCTCTTTAGTCTTGTGACTTTCTAACTGCTGGGCACTTTTAACCTACAGTGGGGAAACCTTAGTAGTGGTCCAAATATTCAGCTTATCCCTCATCTGACCAAGTCTACTAAACCCAACATATACAATACAAAAATCAAAAAGACAAATTATGAACTAATACCAACACTAAAGCAAGAAGGTCTTCATTTATTCTATGCTTGTCCTTGATAAAAAATCATCCAAAAATCAAATGAGATATTTGTAAATGTCATAACACAATGCCTGGCACCTGGTAGATGCTAGATACATTATTATTCCTTTTCTATTCCTTCCCTTCCTACATCCCCTTTCTCTTTTTCCCTAGCAACTCTTCTGGGACTAATTGTAGCCTACAGTTCCTTCAGAGGTTTCCCATTGCCTTCTGTAATTTCTATTCTTATATATTTATTTTGACAGGTAAGAATAACAAATCAAGCAAATACATTGATAGAAAGGTAATTGTTGTTAATAGATTTGGAGAGACTCTCTTGAATTTTTTCCTAGACTGCTAAAATAAAGAAATGTCAACTATAGATAATAACTTTTGTAAGGGGAAAAAGGGGTTTTTGGGGGTTCAATATATTAAAAAATTGTTGCCAGAAGATTGAACTATTATCAATCCTCAATTAAGAATAATCTTAAGTCAAAATTGACTTTTATGGAAGTTTATTTACAATTATGAAGTGAGAGAAGAAATAAGGAAATAAGAATCTAACCCAGTAGGTAATTTACTATGATCCTCTAACTAATCCAGGTAGATACACTCAGCTGAGAGTCAGAGGGCCAGAGGCCCAGAGGTGAATGAAGCAAAGTTTCATTCACAGAGTCTATTAAAAGAAGTTCCTTAAGAGAAGTTCAGGAAGATTCAGTCAGTCTTTAAACTCACCAAGGTTTTAGCATTCCAGCCAGCACTCCTCCACGAACCAGGAAAACTAGAAGACCTCCTTCACTGGCTACCCTCTTCACCAGAACCCCTCCTTACTCACTCAACTCCCTCTTTTTAAAGGGGGCACTCATGCATCACTTCCTGTGCCTCCCTCCTAATTTGCATGTCCAAACACAATAGGTGCTTCCCGTAGGACTGCCTAGGGGGCAGTCAGTTTAATCCCATTTGTAACCCACTCTAGCACACACATGGGTTTAGTACCTCCCAGAATTGGAGGTGCTCTCACCTTTGATGATTAAATATAAAGATGGACAGTGTAGACTTAATCTAATTATCACACTTTGAATAGGCTATGCATTTGTCATATCTCTTTCCCAGAACTGAGGACTGAACTTAAAAGAAGATATTCATATCCAAAGAATACCAAGCCACTGCCAGCCACCCTAGCCTCTAGCTGGTGCCATCTTGTCTTTGCTCCTATGAACCCACATTACCAGCTATTTCCCTCTACTCTCAATGACTAATCATCCTTCTTTCTGTATCTTATTAGAGATCTCCCATAGCTGAGAGTTTTAGAGAAATCAATATAAGAATCTTTTTGAATGGAAAAAAAGACCCATTATTATAACTACTTTGGTATTTGATTTTTTTCTTCTTCTCTTTTCTATTTTCTTTCCTTTTAAAAATTTTTTAATATTTATTTTTCAGAAAACTTAACATGGCTGCATGATTCATGCTCTTATTATCCCCTTCAAACCCCGACCTCCCTCCCAAACATAGCCAATGCTCATTTCCACTGGTTTTAACATGCATCATTGATCAAGACCTATTTCCAAATTGTTAATAGTTGCAATAGTTTCGAGTCTACATCCCCAATCATGTCCACCTCAACCCATGTGTTCAAACAGTTGCTTTTCTTCTATAATTCCACTTCTACAGTTCTTGCTCTGGATGTGGGTAGCATTCTTTTCCATAAATCCGCCAGAACTGTCCTGGGTCATTGCATTGCTGCTAGTACAGAAGTCCATTACATTCTATTTTACCACAGTGTATTGGTCTCTGTGTACAATGTTCTTCTGGCTCTCCTCCTTTTGCTCTACATCAATTCCTGGAGGTCTTTCCAGTTCACATGGTATTCCTCTAGTTTATTATTCCTTTGAGCTCAATAGTATTCCATCACCAGCACATAGCACAATTTGTTCAGTCATTCCCCAATTGAAGGGCATACCTCCATTTTCCAGTTTTTTGCCACCACAAAAAGTGCGGCTATAAATATTTTTGTACAAGTCTGTTTATCTATGACCTCTTTGGGGTACAAGCCCAGCAATGCTATAGCTGGATCAAAGGGCAGGCATTCTTTTATAGCCCTTTGAGCATAGTTCCAAATTTCCATCCAGAATGGTTGGATGAGTTCACAACTCCACCAACAATGCATTAATATCCCAATTTTGCCACATCCCTTCCAACATTCATCACTTTCCCCTTCTGTCATTTTAGCTAATCTCCTAGGTGTGAGGTGATACCTCAGAGTTGTTTTGATTTGCATTTCTCTAATTATTAGAGATTTAGAACACTTTCTCATGTGCTTATTGATACTTTTGATTTCTTTATCTGAAAATTGCCTATTCATGTCCCTTGCCCATTTAACAATTGGGGAATGGCTTGATTTTTTATACAATTGATTTATCTCCTTGCATATTTGAGTAATGAGACCCCTATCAGAGTTTTTTGTTATAAAGATTTTCCCCCAATTTGTTGTTTCCCTACTGATTTTGGTTGCATTGTTTTTGTTTGTACAAAAGCTTTTTAATTTAATATAATCAAAATAATTTATTTTATATTTTGTAATTTTCTCTAACTTTTGCTTGGTTTTAAAATCTTTCCTTTCCCAGAGATCTGACAGGTATACTATTTTGTGTTCACTTAACTTATTTATAGTTTCCCTCTTTATATTCAAGTCATTCACCCATTCTGAATTTATCTAGGTATAGGATGTGAGATGTTGATCTAAGCCTAATCTCTCCCATATTGTTTTCCAAATTTCACAACAGGTTTTGTCAAATAGTGGATTTTTTCACAAAAGTTGAGCTCTTTGGGTTTATCATACACTGTCTTGATGACATCACTTACTCCAAGTCTATTCCACTGATCCTCCCTTCTCTCTCTTAGCTAGTACCATACCTTTTTGATGACTGTTGCTTTATAGTATAGTTTAATATCTGGTACTGTTAGGCTACCTTCCTTCACATTTTTTTTTCATTATTTCCCTCGATATATTGATCTTTTGTTATTCCAGATGAACTTTGTTATAGTTTTTTTTTCTAATTCAGTAAAAAAGCTTTTTGGTAGTTTGATTGGTATGGCACTAAATAGGTAAATTAATTTGGGTAGAATGGTCAGTTTTATTTTGTTACCTAATCCTACCCATGAGCAATCAATGTTTTTCCAATTGTTAAGATCTAGTTTTAATAGTTTGGAAAGTGTTTTGTAGTTCTTTTTATATAATTCCTATGTTTCGTTTGGTAGATAGGTTCCTAAGAATTTTATATTGTCTAGGGTGATGTTAAATGGTGTTTCTCTTTCTACTTCTTGCTGTTGTGATGTGTTGGAAATATATAGAAATGCTGATGATTTATGTGCATTCATTTTGTATCCTGCAACTTTGCTAAAGTTGTTGATTATTTCTACAACCTTCTTAGTTGAATCTCTAAGATTTTTTAAGTAGACCATCATATCATCTACAAAGAGTGAAAGCTTAGTCTCCTCATTGCCTATTTTGATACATTCAATTCCTTTTATTTTTCTAATTGCTACTGCTAGTATTTCTAGTACAATGTTAAATAATAGAGGTGATAATGGGCATCTTTGTTTCATTCCTGATCTTATTGGGAAGGTTTCTAATTTATCTCCATTGCATATGATGCTTGTTGATGGTGTTACGTATATACTGTTTATAATTTTTAGGAAAGATCCTTCCATTCCTATACTTTCTAGTGTTTTCAATGTTAATGGGTGCTGTATTTGTCAAAGGCTTTTTCAGCATCTATTGAAATAATCATGTGATTTTTCTTTGTTAAATTGTTTATATATGCAATTATGTGGATGGTTTTCCTAATGTTAAAACACCCTTGCATTCCCACCTGATCATAGTGGATAATCCTCTAGATCACTTGCTGGAGTCTCTTTGTGAGTATTCTATTTAAGATTTTGGCATCTATGTTCATTAGGTAGATTAGTTTGTAATTTTCTTTCTCTGTTTTTTAATCTACCTGGCTTTGGAATCAGTACCATATTTGTGTCATGATAGGAATTTGGTAGGACTCTTTCTTTGCTTATTATATCACATAATTTGTATAGTACTGGGATTAGTTGCCCTTTGATGTTTGATAGAATTCACTTGTAAATCCATCATGCCCTGGTGATTTTGTCTTAGGGAGTTCTTTGATGGCTTGTTCAATTTCTTTTTCTGATATGTGATTATTTACGTATTCTATTTCTTCTACTGTTAATCTAGGCAATTTATATTTTTATTTTCTTATTTTTTTTAAACCCTTAACTTCTGTGTATTGACTTAGAGGTGGAAGAGTGGTAAGGGTAGGCAATGGGGGTCAAGTGACTTGCCCAGGGTCACACAGCTGGGAAGTGTCTGAGGCCAGATTTGAACCTAAGACCTCCTGTCTCTAGGCCTGGCTATCAATCCACTGAGCTACCCAGCTGCCCCCTGCAATTTATATTTTTGCAAATATTCATCCATATCCCCTAGATAGTGCTATATTTATTGCCATATAATTGGGCAAAATCATTTTTAATGATTGTCTTAATTTCCTTTTCATTAGAGATGAGGTCTCCCTTTTTATCTTTGATACTGTCAGTTTGGTTTTCTTCTTTCCTTTTTTTTTATTAGATTGACCAGTACTTTGTCTATTTTATCTGTTTTTTTCAAAATACCAGTTCTACTCTTATTTATTAATTCAATAGTTCTTTTACTTTTGATTTTATTAGTGTCTCCTTTGATTTTTAGCATTTCTAATTTAGTTTTCATCTGGGGATTTTTAATTTGCACTCTTTTTAGTTTTTTAAGTTGCATGCCCAATTCATTAATCTCTGCTGTCCCTAATTTGTTATTATATGCACTCAGAGATATAAATTTACCCCTGAGTACTGCCTTAGCTGCATCCCATAGAGTTTTCTAGGGTGTCTCATCATTGTCATTTTCTTCAATGAAATTGTTGATTGTTTCTCTAATTTCTTTTTTAACTGACTGGTTTTGGAGAATCATATTATTTAATTTCCAATTAGGTTTTGATTTGCCTGTCCAGGTATCCTTATTAATTATTGTTTTTATCACATTATTATCTGAGAAGGTTACATTTATTATTTCTGCTCTTTTGCATTTGTTTGCAATGTTTCTATGCCCTATTAAATGGTCAATCTTTGTTAATGTACCATATGCAGCTGAAAAGAATGTGTATTCCTTTTTGTCCCTGTTTATTTTCTCCACATATCAATTAAATCTAATTTTTCTAGGACTTCATTCACCTCTCTTATCTCTTTCTTATTTTTTTGGTTTGATTTATCTAGATCTGAAAGAGGAATATTTAGATCTCCCACTAATATGGTTTTGATATCTATTTCCTTCTTTAGCTCTTCCAGTTTCTCCTTTATGAATTTGGATGCTATGCCACTTGGTGCATACATATTGAGCACTGTTATTTCCTCATTGTCTATACTATCTTTTAGCAGGATGGTATTACCTTCCTTGACTTTTTTAATCATATCAATTTTTATTTTGGCTTTGTCAGAAATCATGATTGCCACTCCTACCTTCTTTTTCTCATTTGAAACACAAAAGATTTTGCTCAAGACCTTTACCTTATACCTGCGTATGTCCACCTGCCTCTTATGTGTTTCTTGTAGACAACATATGGTAGGATTTTGGTTTCTAATCCACTCTGCTATTTGCTTTCTTTTTATGGGTGAGTTCATCCCATTCACATTCAGAGTTATGATTATCAGTTGTGTATTCCCTGACATTTTGGTATCCTCTCCTAGTTCTACCCCTTCTTCTTACACTATTTCCCTTTAAAATAGTGTTTTGCTTCAAGCCAGCAATCCTTGTCCCCTCCCTTGGTTACTTCCCTTTCTCCACCCTCCCTTATTATTCCCCTGTTTTTATTTTAAGGCCTAATGAATTCCCTCCCACTTTTCCTCCACTCCCTTTTGTGACCTCACCACTCCCCTGCTCTCCTTGGTTTATGCCTTCTGACTTTCTCAGTAGGGTCAGATTGAGTTTTATTTCACAATGGATATAGCTACTTTTCCCTCTCAGGGTTAATTCCACTGAGAGTAAGGTTTAAATACTACCTCTTAATGCTCTCTTCCTCTCCTTCTTATAATAGTATTCATCCCCTCACCTTCCCATGCCCTCTTTGTGTGTAATAGAATATCCTATTTTCTTATTCATTCAAATTTCTCTTGGTGTCCTCTACTATTTAACCCCCTCTTTCTCACTCCCCATGTCATCTTAGATCATTTAGTACTCCAACCTCTCCCTATGAATAATTCTACTAATTCCTATAATAATGTATACTATAATAGCGAATAAAGTTCACTACAGAGAATTACACATAACATTTCTCCACATAGGAGTACAAATAATTAGATCTCATCAAAGCCCTTAAAGAGGCAAATTTAAAAAAAATACGAGTTTTCTTTCTTTCCCCTCTGTTTTCTATTTACCTTTTTATGTTCCTCTTGATTTTTGTGTTTGGATAGCAAACTTTCAATTTAGTCCTGGTATTTGCTGTGCGAATACTTGGAAATCTTCTATCTTGTTGAATACCCATACTTTCCCCTGGAAGTATATAGTCAGTTTTGATGGGTATGTGATCCTTGGTTTTAGACATAATTGTCTTGCCTTTCTGAATATCATATCCCAAGCCTTGTGGTCTTGTAGTGTGGAGGCTGCCAGATCCTGTGAGATCCTAATTGGTGCTCCTTGATGTCTGAATTGTCTCTTTCTGGGCTCTTGTAAAATTTTTTCTTTTACTTGGAAACTCTTGAATTTGGCTATTATATTCCTGGGGGTTGTCTTTTCAGGGTCTAGTGTAGAGGGTAATCTATGGATCCTTTCAATATCTATATTGCCCTCTTATTGTAGAACTTCAGAGCAGTTTTGCTGAATAATTTCTTTTAGTATGGAGTCCAATTTTCTATTAAATTCTGCTTTTTCAGGGAGACCAATGATTTTCAAATTGTCTCTTCTAGACCTGTTTTCTTGTTCTTTCAATTTCTCATTGAGATATTTCATATTTCCTTCTATTTTATCAGTCTTTTGACTTTTCTTTATTTGTTCTTGCTCTCTTGAGAGATCTTTACCTTCTAATTGCTCAATTCTAGCCTTTAGAGACTTGTTTTCCTTTCCAATCTTGTCATTTCTGGTCTTCAATTTACTTGACTCACTTTCCAATTGCAAAATTCTGCCTTTTACACTGCTATTTTCTTGCCAGATTTTGTTTTCCAAATTCTTTACTATTTTGTTTGATTTTGGGGCCTCTTTCTCCAATTGGGAGTTTCTGTCTTCTAACCTGTTAATTTCCTTTTGAGCTATTTCCCACTTCTCTTGCCAAATCTCTTCCATCTTTCTCATCATCTCAGATTTGAACTCTTCAAGAGCTCGTGACCAGTTTTTATTATTTTGGGAAGGTTTGGATATGATTATTTGTCTGTTCTACTCTGCTGTTTGCTCTATTGTCTGGATTTTCTCTCTGTAAAAGTTGTAGAGTGTTACCGATTTCTTCTTGCTGATCTTTCTCTTTTGGGGGTCCTGTGGATGGCTTGCCATTGTGAGCCGCATGCCCTTTCAGGTTTATCCTCACACCCAGGGTCTGTCTGTGCTCTTTAGGCTCCTGTGCTCACAGGTCTTTTTGTTCTCAGGGTCAAGCCTCCTGGTGGTCACCTTGCTTTTTCCTCTATCCAAAGATCCTTATCCTCGCCTGAGCTCAGGATCCAAGTCTGCACTTGCCTCAGCGTCCGTGCCTGAGCTCTGGGTCTGTTTTCAGAGTCTGTGCGTTCTTTAGCCTCTTTGGGTCTTAAGTCTTGCTGCTCTCCAGAGCAGGCCTTGGTGACCCCAGGTAGCTGCCAAGAACTTAGTGGGTGCCCCAAGCTTGCTCTAGCTATTTTGTGTTGGCTTTAGCACTGTAGGTGGTGTGGGGGGAATGGAGGGGGTTGCTCAGCTCGAGTTTGAGTGAGAGCTGTTTCACCCCCTTATAGCATGTAAATGCCCTGATCCCACATACCTTCAATGCTAGGCCATGTTGTGGGGTCCCTTTGTTTGTCTGGATTTGTTTTTATGTCTTCTTTAGGAGTCTTGTATGTGTGGGTTAGGAAAGGTTAAGCAAGCTGCTTCTACTCTGCTGCCATCTTAATCCAGACACCCATTGTTTTTTTTTTAAGATTCCTCTAAAATCCAAAACCTACTACCTAGCTGCCTATTGATTGACATTGGATTTTAGACATGTGGCATGACAAGTAAACCACTGCATTACAATATGTATTCAACTTGCAAGTCAACAAGGTTAAGTGAAGTCTTGAATATTTGTGTTTATCCTTCTTTGACAGGAGATCTACTTTGGCTCCTCTGTTGGTGGCCTTGGCAAATTCCATGAGTAGGTTTCAAGTCCCATCTGATAGGTCCCCCCTGAAAGAATTTCTGGATGCAATGTGCTTTTAATTCTGGACCTGTGTGGTCGTAGCTTGTTCTACATAATCCTTGGACTCCTCGTGGAGGATATATGGCCACTCTGACAGACCCCTTTCACTCCAAAGGCCAGCTACCAGTTTTTATATTTTGTGTTTGAGTTATTATTATTATTATTGTTATTATTATTATTGTTATTATTATTATTATTATTATTATTATTATTTATATGCATGAATGTGTATGTGTGCCCCAGTGGGTAAAATTAGCTTTTTGTTTTCCTCTCTCCATTTTGTGCTATATATAAGTTATAAGTAGCAGTGAGAAAGAAATAGTTTGATTAATTTACTAAAGTTTTTATTGAGAATTAATCTTCAGATTATAAAAGCAAGTTAAATCACCCAATTCAAATATATAAAATCTCACTTAATTAAATTCTGGGGAACTATTTTGGACCAATTAGAATAAACAGAGGAAAGTTCCTCTTTTTTTTTTTAAACCCTTGTACTTCGGTGTATTGTCTCATAGGTGGAAGATTGGTAAGGGTGGGCAATGGGGGTCAAGTGACTTGCCCAGGGTCACACAGCTAGGAAGTGGCTGAGGCTGTGTTTGAACCTAGGACCTCCTGTCTCTAGGCCTGACTCTCATTCCACTGAGCTACCCAGCTGCCCTGGAAAGTTCCTCTTAATGTGAAATGCTATATCTTAGGATTTCTTGTGATAATGGTTTGTAAAAACCTTTTGTTTATAGAAAAGTTAAGAATGTAATTTCTGAGTTTACTCATATTGTATATCTCAGATATATTTAGATGAAGGTTTCTCTAGAGAGGCCTAAAATATCAATTTGTAACATTAGCTACTAATTTTTATTAATATAAACTGCACTAATGTTTAAATTGTACTAACTATACTAATTGTATCAGTAATTAATTTTAGTTTGTTTCATTTTTTCCTTTTTAATTTTTTCAAATACATTAAAATAGTTTTTGATAATTGTTTTCTGATATTTTGCAATTTGGATTCTCTCCTATACTTCCTGCCCCTGCCCCAAAGCAATAATTGTCTAATATAGGTCATGCCAGTGCTTTCATGTAATACACATTTCCGTATTGCTCATGCCATGATAGAAGACACACATCCCACATATAATAAAAAAATCATGAAGTAAATAAAGTAGAATATGGCATGCTTTGTTCTGAAGTCAGACTCAACCAATTCCTTTTTTGGCAGTGGATAACGTTTTTCATCATAAGTCCCTTGTGGATGTCTTGGAAAATTGCATTGTTGATAATAGTTTAGTCCTTCACAGCTGATCATCATTTAATTTCTGGTGTTGTATAGAAAGTTCTCCAGGATCTACTTGCTTTACTTTGCATAAGTTCATTGAAGTTTTTCTAGGTTTTTCTAAAGTCATCCTGTTCATCATTTCTCATGAGAGATAAATTTCCACTACATCTGTATATCACACCTTGTTCAATTATTGCCCAATTAATGGATATCCCCTCAATTTCCAATTCTTTGCCACTATAAAAAGAGGTAAAAATATGTTGGTACAAATAGGTCCTTTACTGTTAATTCAGATCTCTTTGGGAAACAAACCCAGTAGTGCTATTGCTGAGTCAAAGTCTATGCATATATTTATTACATTTTAGGCATGGTACCATAGAGCTCTTCAGAATGGTTTTATTAGTGCACCATTCAACCAACAGTATACCAGTGTCCCAATTATCCCATGTCTTCTCCTACATTTATCATTTTCCTTTGTAGTCATATTAGTCAATTTGGGAGGTGTGAGATAGTATGTCAGAGTTGTTTTACTTGGTATTTCTTTAATCAATAGTGATTTGAAGCATGTTTTCATATGATTATAGATCATTTATAATTTCTGCCTCTGAGAACTCTCCATTCATATCCTTTGATCATGAAACATTTGGGGAATTCTTTGCATTTTTATAAATTTGAATGAGTTTTCTACACATTTGAGAATTATACCCTTTGTCAGAGACATTTCTCATAAGACTCCCCGCTAATTTTTTGTTTCATGTCTAGTCTTCTTTGCATTGGATTTATTTGTAATGTTAAAGGGATTTTCTCAATCTCTCCCTCTGTCACCTTAAGAAGCTAGAGAGCATAATTTCTAAGTAGATCAGAACTGACAGGTTCAGTGAGTCAATAAGCCAGACCTGAAGATTCCATTACCAAAGACCTGAAGAGAGGAAGTGGCTGGCCCTCTGACAGGAAGTTAGTGGGGACAGTTGGTCAGTGAGAAGATAAGAAAGCAGTTGCTGACAGTTGGGGGTCTTTTGCCACTGTGATCTCTAGAGAGCAGGATGTCTGTCTCTGAGGCAAGGATCTGCGAACAGTTGGCTACTGACAGTTGGGCTGCTATAGAAAACTTATTGAAGGAGTGAGTGAGTGGTGGTTGTCTATTATTTTAGGGAGTTAGGTAGTTAGTGAATCATTTATAGTGTAGAGTAGAATAGACCTGGCATGCCAGGGAGAAGAAACTCTCCTCAGAAGACAGTTAGAGGTAGTTTTAGGAAAGTTTAGGTAGTTATTAGGAATTTTAGGTATATTTATAAGTTATACAATTAATAATCTCTCTTTCTTCTTTTCTATCTATCTGTATTTCTTTCTTAGATTAAACAGAATTTCTGTTAAAACTTCTTTTCTTACTTTGTTGAACTCCTTAATTTAACCCTTATTATACAAAAGTATTTTTTAATTTAATGTAATCAAAATTATCTGTTTCATTTTTCACAGTATTATCTCTTTTTTATTTGGTCATAAATTATTTTCTTATCCATGAATCTGACAGGAAAATTCCATGTTCTCCTGATTTGTTTATCATGTCACCCTCTGTATCTAATCAAGTATCTTTGTGTATGGTGTGAGATGTTGGTTTATGCCCCATTTACCGTACTATAACTTTTCTCATTGATTTTTGTCAAATAATGTTCTTTCCCCAAAGTTTTGATTTTTGAATTCATAAAATATTATATTACTATGGTAAATAATTATGTGTTGATAACCTAAACTATTCTCTTGATCTAAAACTGTTTCTTAGCCAGTATCAGGTTATTTTTGATGATTATTAGCTAAAAGTATCATTTGAGATCTGGTACAATTAGATCTCCTTACTACATTAAAAAAAAAATTAAATCCCTTGATCTTCTTGTCCGTCTGTTCCTTCAGATGATTTTTTCTAGCTTTATGAAATAATTTTTGGTACTTTAGTATGGCACTGAATGAGTAAATTAAGTTAGATCAGATTATCATTTTTTTATTACATTGGTCCAGGCCTATCTATAAGCACTTACTGTTTTTTTCCAATTGCTTTAGATCCAATTTTATTTGTAAGAAAAGTGTTCTGTAATGGTATTCATATAGTTGCTTGGTTTGTATTGTAGAGAATGAGAATCCCTAATTCCCTGATTAATTTTACAATATGAACCCAGACATTAGAATCAGTCAGTATTAATTAAAGGAAGTGATTAATATGGGATAATGATTGATTGATGATTAATAGAATTATAGTAATTATTTTCATAAGATTATTAAGCAAAATGAATATAATACATTTAGCTGTGTTCTCTATAACCTCACTTTAGCTGGTGATTCTGAAATACTGTGTCTTTAACTTCCTATAAGTCAATATGACAGCATTTTGTAATAGAACAGTAATGGATAACCTATGGTACATGTGCCAAAGATGGCATACAAAGCCCTCTCTGTATATATTCCTGCAGTTGCCTGCCAGAGTTCATGGCACATAGATAGAGGGAATCAGAGTTCTGTGGCCAATCCCTTCTCTCTCTCCAGTCCTACCTCTAAATGGAAGGGCTTCCTCTCTCCCCTCTCTGGGGTTAAGGGGATGGGAGAATGTGAGGGGACCAGAGGAATAGGGCATGGCACTTGGCCTTAAGGGGGGGGGGCTTGGTTTGGCACTCAGTCTGGGGGGGATAGGATAGGGGCATGGCCTGGCACTCAATCTCTAAAAGGTTTGAGATAACTGTAATAGGATGTAGCTTGGAAGGCCTGAACCTTCTAATTAGATGGTCTGCAGCTTGTGTCCTCTGAACAGAAGCCCTGACTATATATGGCAAGTAGATATATCCTGGGCAGAAAAGATACCAAAGGTAGAAAGATGCCTTGTAGAGATATCTCTCATGTTCAATTCTCCCAGGATTTGTGGTTGACTTTTGGATAAGATATTGAATGATGTAATGTTAGGTTAAGAAAAAGTGAAATGGTCGTTGGTTGGGAGGAAAACCTGACTCAGTTTTTGTGAGAGTTTCTTAATAAACCTAATATGTGCTTGGTATTTTGCCTCTCTTTATATCAGATTAACTGAAAAATATTTGTCACAACCCACCAATATTTTACATAGTCTATAGTTATTTTGAATGGAATTTTCCTTTTCTATCTCTTGCTGTTGAATTTTGTTCTTAGTAAATAGAAATACTGATGATTTAGGTAGGCTTATTTTGTATCCTGAAAGCTTGATAAAGTTGTTAACTATTGCTATAAGTGTTTTGTTTGATTCTCTAGGTTTCTACATGTATATCATCAAATTTACAGAGTGATAACTTTCCTCAGTGCATATTCTAATTCCTTTAATTCCTTTTTCTGCTCTTATTGCAGTAGCTAGCATTTCTAGTATATTAAATGGTAGTCATCATAATGGGCATCCTTGCTTTACCTCTCAAATTATTTGTAAGTTTCTAGTTTATCCCCATTACACAAATTTTTTTGTTAATGGTTTTAGATAGATGCCAGAAAACTTCCCTTATTCCAATGCTTTCTAGTGTTTTTTTTAATATAAGAAATGGGTGTGTACATTGTCAAAAGCTTTTTTCTGCATCTATTTAATAATACTATTTTTTTGTTAGTTTCATTATTGATATGGAAAATTTGCTGATAGTTTTCCTAATACTGAACCATCCCTGCATTCCTGGTATAAAGCTGTCCTGGTCATAGTGCATTAACTTTGTGGTAAGATCAAAATTTTCTGGAGATGGCATCTTAATTTATAATTATTTATTAAATAAATTAAAAGAGTAGGTCAGAAAAAGAAAAGGCTCTTTGCTGAATGTGACTGGCCATTCCCTTACCAAATCTCCACTGGGCTCTGAAGCCATACCTAAGAACACCACCTTCCTCTGAAAATCCTAGCCAAAGAAACCTACTCCTTTTCTGAACCCAAACTTAGACTTTCAGTGACATCACTTTTCTGAGTCCCATTGATTTGAAGGACTCTGACCTCAGTCTGGATCAGAGGCTGGTCTTCTGGATGACAGGAATCACAAATTTTCTGGGATCTCCCCAGAGTAGGCATGCATCCCTCTTATCTTAAGTAGTTTGTTAACATATAAGAATTAACGTTAGTTCTTAATTCAATCATTGGGTGATGTTCAGAGAATTGGCTATTTTCAAACTCAATATATTTTCATTTTAAAAACCAAGACTTATTTTAGGGTAACAAGAGAAAGAAAAGGCATCCAGATTAGTGTGAAAGTTTTCCACTTGTGATAAAATGCTGTAATGTCCTTGCTAGAATTGTATTTTAAACTTTTGTATTACTATTCATTAGGGTGATTGGTTTATGAGTTTCTTTCTCTATTTTAGCCCTAGCTTGTTTAGATATTAGTAGCATATTTCTGTTATAAAAAGAATTTGGAAGGATTTCATCTTCCTCTATTTTTCTAAATAGTCTAAGTAATATTGGAGTTAATTGTTCGATGAATGTTTGGTAGAATTCACTTGTGATTTAATCTGACTTCGAAGCCTTTTTCTTAAGGAATTCTTTGATGATTTGTTCATTTGTTCCCCTGTGATGCAGTTATTTAGGTATATTGTTTCCTTTTTTATGCAATTCTGTCTTCCTCCTTACATTCTTTCTTGATTGTTTTTGGTTGGATTTATTTACTTCTTAGAGGGAAATGTGAGGTCCCCCCAAAATAACATTTTAATATTTATTTCTTCCTATAATCCCAGTAACTTCTCTTTTAGGAATTTGGATGCTCTGCCACTTGGGGCATATTTGTTTAGTATTAATATTATTTCATTGTCCATGGCATCTTTTATCAAGAAGTAATTTCCTTTCTTTTCTCTTTATTAGACCAATTTTTAATTTCACTTTGTCTGAGATTATGATTACTCCCCCTGTTTATAATTATTTCTGGTTCAGCCCCTTACTTTTACTCTATGTGTGTCTCCCTGCTTTAAATGTGTTTCTTATAGACAGAAAATTGTGGAATTCTTGTTTTGAACCTCTTTGCTATCCTTTCCCTTTTTATAGATGAGTTTTCCCCGTTCACTTAACAGTTATACTTACTAATTATTCCTTTCCCACATCTTGTTTTCCCCATTGAGGTGTTTTTCTCTCTCTCCCATCTTTTATCCTTTCCCTTGAAGGGGTTAAAATTAGGAGATTGACAAAGACAGGAGAGCAGTTTAACAAATTTTTGTTTTAATTGGGAAAAAAATAGTAAAGACAGGAAGATAGGAAAGAGAGATATTTAACTATCTACCCTAATACTATCTAAAAACTACCTAAATCTTCTTATATCAACCTTTAAACTACCTAAAAAGTATTGTTTGAGAGAGTAATAACTCTTCAGCCTAGCTAACCAGGCAAACCTACACTACATATTGTTATAATTAAAATGGATATAAATGGATAATAAAACAAGTATTAACATTTTAATTAAGGACATGTTGGTAAAATAAAGATGACCACGTGCCTGCTAAGATCTAATTCAAATTCCCCACCATACCTTCTCCCACCTGGCTCCCTCATACCAAAGAGACTGCCTCCAATCACCTCAGGAGTGTTATGCTGTTCTTTTATGTAATCACACTTTCTGTCTACCAGCATTACAAGAGGAATCATGGGAAATGTAGTTTCCAATTCCCTCAAAGGTCCACAGGAAGTTTGTCATATATCTAAATATTTTAAGGCTCAAATGAACCCCAAATTTCCACTAACACTATAAACACTATATATATATATATATAGTGTTTATAGTGCTATATATATATTCTACTCAACTCACTAAACAATGGGCAGCTACCGTTAAGGGAGAAACCAGGAAAAGGTGCCTTAAACAGTAAATATGGATCCAGGTGGGTGTGAGAGACAGGAATGACAGGAAGGGGCCCACAAGTAGGGAGACTAAAGTTTAACAGCAAAGGGGTGTCTGTTACTGAATTGCTGTTAGGTCCAACTGCCACTCTGAAGCACCAAGACTAGGCCTGTGGTAATCAGCAAAGTAAAGGCAGGAGTTTATAAGTTAAGGCAACACATTTAATCAAGGACAAACTAATATTAAGGATGGGAATAGGGTTTACTACACTTAAAAGCTAAGGGCAAACCACAGGGGCAGGGGAAGGACTTGACTACACTAAACTAAGATCTAAGCCAGGCAGAGCCCAGATAATAACAGGACAGGAGTGAGTATGCTCACAACAGTAGTGTTCAGCCTCACTCCAGTGCTCCTCCTGGATCACTAGCTGCACTCTTCCATGTGGGTAGATTCTGGGAGCTGACCCAGCCCAAAGTTGACCTGAAACTCAGGTTGGGATTTCACAGTCTCTACCAAAATCTCCCACAAGTAGGTGACGGTCTTTCCACAGGATCACTGGTAAATCTGGTGTCTCCTAGTTGTCAGTTGCTGCTTGCTCCAACCACCATGGAGTCTCTCTCAGTAAGCAAGAAACACACTTCCTGCTTCTTCATTCCATCTTGGAATCCTCCAGCCCTTCCTGCTAGGTCCAACACTAATATTAAATTAATAGCTAAATAATCCTCACAACACTACCAACCCACACACTCTCCTTTGATCAGATTTTACAGCAGCCAACTGTCACTAGCAACTGCCAGCAGCACCCTGCCCTCAGGAAACCTTAGAGTGAAAGCCCTTCTCACACTTTGTGCTTGCTTTGATCTCTCACTGTCCAACTAACATTCTTACATCACTTCCTCTCTGAGAGCAGTTTCTATTTCCTTTAACTATGAGCTGGTCTCCATTGTAAAAGAACCTCTTATCTTTGGACCTGGCTCTCAGTCCACTGAGCCAGCCAGCTCTTTCCCCAGTTAAATTAGAGGAAGGGATTAAGAATTCCAGTTTAAACTCTTTTCACAGATATTTGGTTCCAAACACCACCTCACCCAAATTGCCCTCTTTGTCCTTCAACTCCACCCTTTTCTTATTTTCATTTCCTTTCTATTTCCCTTAGGGTTGAAATAGGTTTCTTTAGGAGACTTCAGAGTGTATGTGTTATCCCCACTTTGAACTAATTGATGAGAATAAGGTCTTCCTTCTTTCCACCTTTTTCTCCACTGTATTGATTCTTATTCTCTTCTTCATAACAGATAGTCGACTCCCTTCTACCTCTCCTTTCCCTTTCTCTCCTTGTGTTACTCATGCCCATCCTTTGATTTTTTTTTTTTTTGGATAACATCCTATCCTATTCAACCACTTTCCTTTCTTCTTTTTAAGTATAAAACTTCTTGTTCTAGTAGTGACAAAAGTTTTTAAGTAGCTTAAGTAATTTAAGTATCTCAAATATTTTAAGTATCTTAAGTATCTCAAGTATCATAGCTATTTTGAATATCTCTATCACTTTCCCAGTTATGAATAAGCTCAAGTAAACCTTACTGAAACTCTTAAATTTTCACATTACCTTTTTTATCCTCTATTGAGTGTCAAATTTGCTCATCACATTCTTTGTTCCATTCTGGGATTTGGGGTCAAGAAAGGCTGGAAATCCTCTATTTTACTAAAATTCAATTTTTTCCACTGGAGGGCTGTGCTCAGTTTTGCTAGGTATGTTTTTCTTGCTTGCAGTGCAAGAGCCTTTTACTTTTTGAATATCATATTCCATGCATGACTAGTCTTTAATATAGTAACTGCTAGATCTGGCGTAATTCTGACTTTGGCTCCACAATCTTTGAATAGTTTCCTTTTAGCTGCTTTGTAATATTTTTTCCTTTGGTCTAGGAGCTCTGGAATTTGGCTATAAGACTCTTGAGTTATTTTATTTTAGTGTCTCTTTTCAGAAAATGATTGGCGGATTCTTTCAATTTCTAATTTTCCCCACTAATTTTCCCCTATAGGAGGACAGTTTACCCCAATGATTTTTTCTAATATGAGGTCCAGAATCTTTTTTTGATGGTGGATTTCAGGTATTTCAATGACTCTTAGAATATGTCTCCTGGATCTATTTCACAAGTCAATTAATTTTTTCATTGAGGTATTTCAGATTTTCTTATTTTTCCTCTGTTTTATTGTTCCCTGCTGTACTGTGGATTCATTAGTTTCTATTTTTCCATTTCTAATTTGAAGGAAATTATTTTCTTCCTTGAATTTTGTGTTTCCTTTTTCATTTCACCAATTTTTAAGGAGTTATTTCATTCAGTGTGTGTGTGTGTGTGTGTGTGTGTGTGTGTGTGTGTGTGTGTGTGTGTGTGCATGTTTTCCTTCATTTCCATTTGATACATTCTAGTCTTTAGGAAATAGTTTTCTTCACTGTATTTTTGTGCCTCCTTTTCCTTTGGCCTGTTCTAGTTTTAAAGGAGTTGATTTCTTTTTATTAAAGTAAGGTTTTTTTCCTTTGTTTGTTTGTTTTTTGTTGTTTGCTCATTTTTCAAAATATTATTTCCTATTCTTCTGCTAACATTCTTCTCTGCCCTTTGGGTAGAAGGAACACTTTTTCAAGCCTGCAGAGTACTCTTTTCTGGTACTTGGGGTAGGTCTGGCTCCCTTTGTTTCACATAATGTGCCTATTGATGGGGTGGCACTGGTGTCTTGCTATGGAAATGTTTGAAGCTGTTTTATACAGCTAGATTCTATCCTCCATTCTTCAAGTTGCCCTGTTTTCTCGTGGGCTGATCCAGTCTCTGCTTTACTAATCTTGCCAAGTAGGTTAGCCTGAGCAGGTTCCTTGATCTTCTACTTTGTGACTTTAGACACTCTGTTGCTGCATTGCTTCAGGTCACTTGGAAGATCAATTGGTCTTTGCCTAATCTGCTTTGATTATCCATGCCATGTGGCTCAAACTAGGCTGGTAGTCCTCTAGACTGCTTTTTCATTACCTCAGGTGCTCTGTTAGCTTACTATTTTAGGCCATGAGGAAGTGCCTTGGTTTCACATCTAATCTGTCTTTGCTAATCATGAAAAATGGTTCTGCCTGAGCTCTATCCTCTAACTTTGTTGCCTCAGGTCTTATTGCAGCATGTTGGGGTGGGCTGTGATCTGCTGGTTACCAAAAATGCTGTGTCCCCTGAACTACTCTTTTCTTTTCACCGCAGTAAGACATGTTCCTTCTGTTTTCTTTTGTTTATGTGGAGGGTTGAGCAAAGTGGAACAACCTTTACTTTGTTACAGTAGCTTTTAAATTATTATATTAAGAATGGCTATTAAAAATTAGAAACTAACTTCTTTTAAGCTCTACCTAGACTTTAAAGGGTAAAGAGCAAAGTAAACTGGGAAGAGTGGAAAAATGGTTTGTGAATGATATAAAAGTCTATGAGTGCTAATTGAGCAGCCCAAGGAGGATGTTTGGGTTTCTTTTCCCTTTCAAGTATTATTAGTACTATGATAGGAACAAGAATTAATCTTACTCTGATAATAGTGTGTAGCAATCAGATGAATAACAATGAAATTTTCCCTGGTCTAAAAAATATGTTATTTTAAAATATTTTTTTAGTTTGCTATGTTCTACAATGGATGAAATGCTCAACATAAATTAAATCCTATTTATAAAATAGCAAATTTTTAAAAACATTTTTTGGGTTATAGATCAGGATAATAATATAAATTGTTCTTTTGAAAACTGATGTTTTTTTATCTAGGACAACTTCAAAAGACTTATAACAAACAAACAAAGTGATTCATTACTATAGAAGGAACATACAGAGTCCTAATGCAAATTGAAATATAGCATTCTATTTCTCATGATTTTTTCTCTAATGTAAACAATATATGCCCTTTTTCACAACATGAACAACATAGAAATATGCATTACATGATGATATATGTACAAGCTATTTCATATTACCTTCCTTTTTGGGAGGGAGAAGAGATGGGAGAAAGAGAGAGATTATGGATTAAAAAAATGAAAAATAAAATACTAAAAAATTGGTTTTATGATTGAATATTCAACAGGAATTTTTATTTTCTATTACCTGGTCTGCGCTTTTTTCTCTTTTCTTTCATTAATCATACTTTGATGACCTCCCATCTCTAGCCCTAGGACTAAACAGTGAGTCACCTAGTTATCTGTTTTTCATAGACTGTTATTTCAAAGTATAATTTTTCTGGTATAGGTCAGTTTACCTGTATGTGATATGCAAGTCAACATAAATCTAGTCACAGTATAAACCTTTTAGAGGTATTATACTCATTTATTATATACTATAATGTATATACATAATAATATGTTGTACACATATACTATATGTAACATATCCATAAATAAACTATACTCATTTACTAAATATTTATTTAAGCTACTGCTCGAGGCTATTAAGATAAAAAGAAACTGTTTCCTGCTCTCAATGATCTTACATTCTTCTGGAGGATGTAGCATATACAGAATTAATTGAAATAAAGCATGCAAAATATTTTTCCAGATTCAGAGAAACAACAAATAAAAAGAACAAAATGGCCCCTTATCTGAGTTATGTTAAAGAACATTAAGGATTATACAAGGGAGATATGAGGAAGAATTTAATTTTTTTCCACTAAAGACTACTTTTGCCAAGGTATGGTGGTTGGAAATTGAATATCATCAACAGGGAAAGACTTCAAGAAGGCCAATTAAAATAGAACAGAAATGGATGAATGAAAACACAAAATAAGATTGTAAAAGAAGGAAGGAATTAAATTGAAAGAAGTTGTATCAAATTAAAATAGAAATGGGGATCACTAATCCATACATAAGTAACCTTCTGGACACAAGTTTAATTAGAAAAACTATTAATAGTATCTGTGTTTTATGGTGTTTTTATTTATTTCATTAGATATCTAATTACATTTATTTCTATTTTAGCTTAGTGGGATATATGGGACCTCTGATAAAGAGTTTAAATGCAAACTATTTTCTATTTCATCCTAGGGCCAATGAGGAGCCACTGAAAAATTTAGAGGATAGAAGCAACAAAATGAGACCTATGTTTTGAGAATATCAACCTGGAAGCTTTGAATAATGTGTATGTGAGTAAAGATCCTGGAACCAGAGAAATCAATTAAAAGCCTAATATAATACTAGATGGTAGAGTTGATAAGGGATTGAACTAAGCTGTGTGAGTGAGGAGAAGAAATGGATTTGAGAGGTGCTGTGAATATAGAATTGACAAGAAAGAGCAACTGATTAATAGAATGCTTAGGAAAAAGAAAATGTCAAGAATGAGTACTAGGTGGTAAACATGGGTATAAGCAGAAGGGCAGGGACTTCTCTCAATAGGAAATGAAAACTTTGGAAGAAGGATGGGTTTAGGGAAAAATATAATGAATTCTGTTTGGTGCATCATGGTATATTAGAAAGACTTGGATTTAGAGTATTATGACATGGGTTTAAGTCTTGACTGACAATATAACACTGGACAAGTTATATATTTATTTGTGAAATAAAGCGTTTGTACTTGATGTCATCTAAAGTCTAAATCTCTGACATGACTTCCTAGCTCTAAATACACTGTTTGGGTAGAAAAATCATTAATTTAAGTTATCTGTGGTACCTTCAGGCATAAATACTTGTCAGGAAATTGGAAATAATTTCTGAGAGATCAGGAGAGAAATGATAGCTGCACACCTTGACTTGGGAGTCATTTGCATAAAAGTGATATTTGAATCTAAAGAAGCTAATGAAATCACCAAAGGAGAGCTTGTGATCATAAAGAGAAAGGTTCCTAAATAAGAGGCTTGGTCAATTTCTAATCTTCATGGAAGGGAGATAATGAAGGTTTTCCAAGGGAAACATAAAAGGAAATAGTTCTAAGTGTAGTAAGACATTAAAAAATATAATTTCAGAAGCCAAAAAAATATATTCTAATTAACGTTGTTTATTTTCTTTATTTTTTTAAAATAATTGTTCACCTAAAATCTTCAAAATCAGGCATATTTTAAGGATGTCTTTTTCAGAACTGCTCACTGGGAAATTTAAGAAATGCTTACATTCACTCACTATGTAATTACTGTGCTTTAGGCCAAATAGAATTAAAATGATTACATTCTTCTGAATGCTTTGCTATTTTCTAAGGAATTAATATTGAAACACTAGAACAAATTAACCAAGCCCACTGCCACTAGACAAAAAATAACAACAACTACCAAAAAATCAAAAAGAATCGCTAAGGTGTCTGTTTCTTGACCTTGGAAGAAAGTTTTTCAAAGAAGAATGCAAAAAGTAGTACCCCTGCCTCTTATTGAATAAGCATATTGTACCGAGCTATGAAACTGCATGATTTAATTGCCTACAATGACAAGGCAAGAACATTGCATTTAATTGGTGGAAACTTCAGGATGTTAAATGTCTCTTCTATGTAGTTTTGGGAAGAAGGATTATGTTAACAGGAATAAAAGGCAAAGAAATAGCAAATGGGATTGTGTAATGACTGAATTACTGAGAGTCAGTATTTCTTAATTTTTCTTAGTTTATAAAATAGCCAGTAGAATCCCTCCATAATCTTAATGGATATTATAGAGCATAAAGAGGGCAAAAAAGACTGAGTTCCTGTGGCACAAGCCAATATATCCCTTTTGCAAGGTCACCACTCAAGATATTGGATAATTGTCACTGAGGAGGTATACTTAGAGGCGTTAATTCCTCCCTTATTGCATCATTACAGGAAAATATGGATCTCAAGGATACCAAAAAGCCCCTTTCTCCCTGTACCCGCATGACTGGGTCAACATGACTGCTTACCTGGTGGCTAGAGCTTGGTGACTTAATTTTATCTTTCAAGTACATAAAATGACTACGTGACCCTGATCCATATATTATTATTCTCAACAAATATTTCAACAAAGTGGTACTCTAATTAGGTTTCATAGCAAGGGGAGAAATTCTTTGAAGCTTCAGTTTAGATTTAGATGGTTTTGGGGGAGTGGAGCTAAAAGGAAATTTATTTCACAAAAAAAATCATAGCTCAATATAAATTTCCTACAAGTACTAGTGGATCTTGAGCAGTCATGAATTGTATGATTTTTAAAATAAATGCTTCATTAATGAAGTTCTCAGGCCTGGATTAGCATGATTGATTACCAAAATTTTGTATAGTGAATATCGTACAGTGAATCTAGAAAAATTATGAAAAATAATTTTTGAAAATTACATGTATTCTTTTGAATTTGACTCAGTTCTCTATATATGTGAGAAATGAGCCCTTTGTCAGAGGGGATGATCACTTTGTTGAGCAATTAGCAATGAGATGAGAATTTCCTAGAAATTTCAGAATTCCACTTTATATTAGAATCATTAAAATTAACCATACAGATAATTTCATGGGAACAATATCAAAATAATATGCTTTATACTTAAATACATTATGCAGATCCAAGTATCATAGATTATATTTATTACTCTTTCTCCTACAGGATACGCACCATGCTTTTTGATTATCAGTTGAAAGAACAATGTGTTATCCACTTTGAAAAGAAAAGATGTCCATGGAACTCTAATAGCTGCCTTCCAATATTTGCAAGATTTTCTCAGGAAAAAAATAGATTAGACATATTTTTCTTGGTCCCAAAAGGCAGAAAAATAGACAAAAAGGAGTAAATGACAATGAGCTAACTCTTAGAGTCTTTGAAGTTGAAAATATAATTATTATGTATATACCAAAGTTGATGATAATAGTTACTTAACTTTTCCTTGATCATCCTACATTATAGTTGTTAATGTGTACAATGTTCTCCTGATTCTGCTCATTTCAATTTGCATCATTTCATGTAACTTCCTAGTTTTTTTTGGGGGGGAGGGGATCAGCTTGTTTATTTTTTTTTATATCACAATAGTATTCCATTGCAATCATACACCAGAACTTGCTTAACTATTCCCCTATTGATGCACATCCCTTCAGAATAAATTCATTGAAATGTTTGTTTTCTTTGTGGCTATTACTGATATCAATCTATTCCCTCTTTCTTACAAGAGAGCACAGAAAAAATAGAGAAAATATGTTCAGAGTTTCTGAATAATTATGAACATTCCAGCTCTAGAATCATAGAATTAGCACCAGAAAACTTTTAGAGATCCTCTATTCCAACACTTTCATTTTCCAAATAAGAAAATGTAGAGATGTTGAGTGACCTGCTTTCATGTAATAAGTGGTAGGTCCTTTGACTCAAAATCTCCTAATTTTTCTCCACATTCCTTTATAGAGGTGTATAAGAACAAAAATAATAAATTTCCTCAATAATTCATCATCTTCTCAATATTCCCTATTCTTTTTTTTCTGTTTAGTGGAGAAACTGGAACCAGTCATATATTGCAAATTATACTGGCAGCCTATCTTTCAGAGACACAATTAGCCTTTAAACTTTTTAAAATTTTATTAAATACCATGATTGATTGTATGGAATATTTATCCTAAATTCTTTGGCACTTACTTTTACGTACTTTGGTCTAAGAAATTGTTGCTTATTTTGGCTCTTACTGACTAAGAATATTTTTTAGAGATTTAGAAATGTTGCTCATCAAGAAGGAAATGCTTTAAAAATTGTTTTGATTTCAATTGGCTTGTGGACCATTTTGGAGAACATACTGCTGACATTCTTAATTTTCAACTCATTATCAATTTTACACAGCCCAGCATGTCACCATCCAGTGACTATTTTCTAACTATGTGACTGTTCTGAAGGAGAGATGATAATTATAAATTCTTGCAATGTAAAGGCCTCTGTAATCACTTTATCCCTGGTGTCGCATTAATAGAGTTTGTTTAATAAATCAGGTTTATAGCCCATTATAAAACTACAATGCTGGGTTGCATTTGAGTTGCAGTTATATCTGTATGGTGCAGTTTTACTCCTTGATGGCTGCCAGTTGTAAAGACATAAATAAAGATTAGGTAACGATGAAGCCTGGACCGTATGCCAGTTGCTTTAAAATTGTTATTTTACTGCCTCTAAGTCAGCAATCCTTGGCATGGTTATTTGTGGTAAGTAGTATCTACTGATATCCAAAGCATAAAATTAATATCTCTGTGATAAACTATTTATAATTATGGTTGGCTTAGAGAAAAGTTTTTCTTTTTGTGGAAAAAAGTGCAATATGACTCAGTTTCTGTCACACTGGAAATGAGCCTGAACATAAACATTTTTTTTCTGAGCCTGGAACAAGTCCAGAGATCCACAAGATATTTACTTGTCTCTGCATCAGCACCAGAAACAGTGAGATTTACTTAGGAAAGGTTTCATCAAAGAAAGTATGGATTCATCTTAACAGGATTGGAATTAGAACAGCTTATTAAGCATTTGTCTATTCCAGAAGAAACACAGCTATTTCTGAAATAATTTCTCTGGAGCACAGAGTCTACTTTGGTTTTTGGGAAAACTTGGATTGGTTTAAGGAACTCAAAATCCAATAGTAATAATTCTGATTTTTTTGAGCACTCTGAAAAAAAAAGTTTATTTATTTAATTAATTAATTTAGAACATTTGCCCATGATTACATGATTCATGTTCTTTGCCGCCTCTTCTCTTATCCCCCTCAACAAGCAATTTCACTGGGTTTTACATTTATAATCAATACCTATTTCCAAATCATTAATATTAGCAATAGAGTGATTGCTTAGAGTCTACATCCTCAACCATATCCCCATCGAGCTATGTGATTAAGCAGTTTTTTTCTTCTGTGTTTTTACTCCTACAATTCTGGATGTGGATAGCATTCTTTCTCCTAAACCCTTCAGAATTGTCCTGAATTATTGCATTATTGCTAGTAGAGAAGTCTATTAAGTTTGATTGCACCACAGTTGATCTGTCTCTGGGTATAATGTTCTCCTTGTTCTGCTCCTTTCACTCTGCATCAATTCCTGGAGGTCGTTCCAGTTCACATGGAACTCCAGTTCATTATTCCTTTTAGCATAATAGTATTACATCACCAACAGATACCACAACTTGTTCAGTCATTCCTCAATTAAAGCATTCCCTCATTTTCCAATTTTTTGCTACCACAAAGAGTGCAACGATCACTATTTTTGTACACATATTTTCCCTATTATCTCTTTAGGGTGTTGTAGGGAATTTGATCTGTTATTAATTGGTAGCTATCGATGGTCTATTGATAGACTATTGGAGATTCAGTTGTTGGGGCTTGATGGTTAAAATTATCATTTGAGTAGAATCAGCTGGAGATCAGTTATGTGAAAAACCTTATTTATTTAAATTAAATTCTCAAGGAACAGTAATAGGAAAAGTAAATGTAGATATTGAATTAAAAGGTTACGAGTTATATTTCCTTATATCTAATAAATATTAACTAAATCCCAGACCTCCCAAATGTATCTCACAAGAGACTTCTTTGTTGCTTGATTTTCAAGCCAGACGACTCCTTATTCTATCTAAAATATATACTATCTAACTTACTATCCTAAGCTAATTATTAATCTCCTTAAATCAGAAATCTACAACCTGTTTCTCTTCAGCCTGTAAAGCTCCTTGACATATATTAACTCCAGCCTTTTGCTCTATACTGCCCCCTGTAAAAGGGAAATAGACTTTAAAAGCAGATTTAGAAATTTAGCCAGGCAGGCTGGCAGGAGCCAAAATTCCAACCTGGAACACAGCAAGGGACTGAACACAAAGGACTCTCTCTAAGGGCAGTTGGGGGTTTGAAGAAGTTGGGAAAGCAGTGACCTGAGAGCCTATGGATTTGGGGTATCTCTGAGCAACATCTGGAACATCTCAACTAGCAAGATCTAGGAGAGCAGGTTGAGAATATTGTCTTGCTTGGTGGACAAGAAAGATCAGTCTCTCTGGCTTCTCTGAAGATTTATTTGGCTGGAACCTGTGCTCTTGGACTATATTTGGACTGACACAGTTGAGCTATTGATTAAGACCATCAGACCATCTACGTGAGATCCCATTAGTCCCTTGTGTCCTGGCTGCCTGCATAGTGTAGCTTAGGGATTTCCCAGACCTTTAACCTTTAACTATGAATTGATCTCATAGTATTTTAGAGTAGTGTGATCTCACCCACATCTATTACCCTTAAATTATCTATTAACAGTGTTTGTTTGTTTTTTTTTTACTTCCTGTTATTTCTTTCCCATGTTAAGCAAAGTATCCCTGACTGAGAGAATGTCAGTTTAACTGAACAACTGCCGTTCCTCAAACCTCACATCCCTAGTTGGTTTTCCCTGTGTTCACCTGTCAATTATCCCTTCTCCAAACAGTCCTCCTTTTCCCCTTTCTCTAAATCCAGTGTTTTAATAATTTTCCCATAAGAGTTTTTCTAAATCTGCTTTTTAAGCCTATTTCCCTCTTACACCTCTGTGAAAATTCCAGAGGAACTGCGCAGCAACTATATCAAGATGTTTCAAATTATCTTCTCCCTCTGAATCTTCCAAATTTCTAAGAGCAAGCTCCTTTCACACCCTTATTTAACCAGGACCATCCAATGAGTGATCTTTGGATAACTGACCTTTCCCAAGACTCTTTGGGAAAATTCTTTCCCATCATCCCTTAAGGATTCCACTCTGAATTTAAGGAGTCCAGCTTATTCAAAAACATGTGTTCAGCTCTATCACTTATTCTGATTTATCAAGAGTCTTTTTGTTTGCTTATATAATTAACAATTACTTTTAATTAATTAGATTAATTAATTAAACAAATTTAAAATGTAAATAAATTTAATATAAATTTAATAATATAAATAAAATAACATAAATTTAAATTTAAATTAAAAATTTTAAATTAAATACAAATTAATTTTAATGAAATTAAATTAAACTATTACAGGGGTACAAACCCAACAGTGGTATGGCTGAAACAAAGGGCAGGCAGTTTTTTAAAACCCTTTGGGAATAGTTTCAAATTGCCATCCAGAATGGTTGGATCAATTCACAATTCCACCAGCAATGCACCAGCATCCCAATGTTGCCCAATCCCCTCCAACGTTTGTTATTTTCCTTTGCTGTCATATTAACCAATCTGCTAGGTGAGAGGTAGTACCTCAGATTTGTTTTGATTTGCATTTCTCTAGTTATAAGAAATTTAGAACACTTTTTTCATGTGATTTTTGATAATTTAGATTCCTTTATCTGAAAGCTGCCTACTCATATTCCTTGCCCATTTATCAATTGGGGAGTGGCTTGAATTTTTTGTACAATTGATTTATTTCCTTGTACATTTGAGTAATTAAATCTTTGTCAAAGGTTTTTGTTATAAATAATTTACCCCCAATTTGTTGCTTACTTTCTAATGTTGGTTGCATTGGTTTTGATTGTACAAAATCTTTTTTAATTTGATGTAATCCAAATTATTCATTTTACATTTTTTAATATTCTGTATCTCTTGTTTGGTCTTAAAAGCCTTCCTTTCCCATACATCTGACAGGTATACTATTCTATATTCACCTAATTTACTTGTAGTTTCCTTCTTTATATTTAAGTCATTCATCCATTGTGAATATATTTTGGTTTAGGTTGTGATATGTGGATCTAAACCTAATCTCTCTCATTATATTTTACAATTTTCCCAGCAGTTTTGTCAAATAGAGGGGTTTTGTCCCAAAAGCTGGGATCTTTGGGCTTATTGTACATTTTCTTGCTGAGGTCATTTACCACAAGTCTATTCCATTGATCCTCCCTTCCGTCTCTTAGTCAGTACCATATTGTTTTTGATGACCACTGCTTTAGAGTACAGTTTCAGATCTGGTACTGCCAGGTCCCCATCCTTTACATTTTTTCCATTAGTTCCCTTGATATTCTTGATCTTTTGTTCTTCCAAATGAACATTCTTATATAATTTTTTTGTAATACAATAAAAAAGTTTTTTGGTACATTGATAGGTATATCACTAAATAAGTAAATTAATTTGGGTAGCATTGTCATTTTTATTATATTAGCTCATCCTGCAAATGAGCAATTAATATTTTTCCACTTATTTAGATCTAGGTTTAATTGTGTGGAAAGTCTTTCATAGTTGTGTTCATGTAGTTCCTGTGTTTGTCTTGGTAATGTTTGGAGAAAGTGCCATAAAGAAAAAGCCTCCACTGCATTAGAAGATCCAGAATGAACTTTGTGATATAATTGATTAAACTGAAGGGGTTTGAACACATTTATTCTGAATGTAAACTCTTAGGGGAGTGCCCTCTAATTGGCTTTTTGTCATTGCACCTAGCAAGCATTGGTTTTGTTCTCTCTCTCTCTCTCTCTCTCTCTCTCTCTCTCTCTCTCTCTCTCTCTCTCTCTCTCTCTCTCTCTCCGTCTCTCCTATTTCCTTCTTTTCTCTAACTATTGTAGTTTCCTCTTAGAAAGTGCAATATGATTTGCACCTTTAGCTAGAAGATCTTAGCTTAGAGGTATAAACTGGTTATGTTAAATGACTCATTGGGGAGGCTAGTCTCCCAAAGAATCACAGGGGGTATTGAGAAAGGGAATTCTTTATTATTTTTGTCTATTTTGAGTTAACCAATATAAGAAACCCCTACCTAACACTTTGTTAGTTTCACAAGTCACTTACTTTTAGAGTTCCACCCTTTTAACCCAATCAATCAGAAACTTGTGAATCCTTTGACAAGAATTGACAACTTAAGAGAATGATAGGTCAATTGCATAGATACTATGCCCCCCCCCTTGGGCAGTGATAGGGAAATTGGAAGCTGTGATTGGTCCCTGTGAAGAGGGTGACAGGAAGTGACTTGGAAAAAGGATTATAAAAAGTCCTGAACTTCTTAACCTGGGGGGTCTTCGACTTGAGTCTTTGGCTTGAATCTTTGACTTGAATGCTTTGGCCTGGGATTTTAGCTACTAGACTGCTTCTGGTAAGACTGTTCCTTGTTCTTCTCCCTTGGAGCTTCCCCTGGGTGAGTGAGAAGCTGACCCTCCTTTCCTGGCTTCTGGAGAGATTAGTTCCAGAGAGGCCTTCCCCTCTTGGAGGAGGCACTGTGGTTAGAACCCCTGTTTAATTCACCACCAAGTCCTCTGGATGAAGATTAACAAGCCCTCCCAGGCTGACCCAGGAACCAGAGAAACATTTAGGGTGATAGGCTAGACTTCTTCTCTACCCTTTTTTACATTTCCTTATTTTCACTCTTTTCACCTTTTTGTAAATGAAGTTATTAAATGTCAATTTGTTTTGAGCTTTAACATTTTTAAATCAAGGACCACAGAATTATCTAAGAATTCTAATATATTTAGTCAAACCCTTAATTTTGTTTCCTTACAGTAAATAGATTCCTAAATATTTTATATTGTCTAGGGTGATTTTAAATGGAATTTCTCTAACTTTTGCTGCTGAGTTGTGTTGGAAATATATAGAAACGCTGATGATTTGTGTGGGTTTATATTGTATCCTGCAACTTTGCTAAAGATGTTGATTATTTCCCCTGGCTTTTTGGTTGATTATCTAGGATTCTTTAAGTAGATCACCATATCATCTCAAAGAGGGAGAGTTTAGTCTTCTCATTGCCTACTTTAATCACTTCAATTCTTTTTTCTTCTCTAATTGCTACTGCTAGCATTTCTAGTACAATGTTAAATAATAGAGGTGATAATGAGCATCCTTCCTTCAACTCTTGATCTTATTGGGAAAGCTTCTAATTTATCCCCCTTGCAGACGATGCTTGCTCGTGGTTTTAAATATATACAGTTTATTATTTTTAGGGAAGGACAATCTATTCCTATACTTTCTATTATTTTCAATAAGAATGAGTATTATATTTTGTGAAAGGCTTTTTTTGCATCTATTGAAACAATCACTTGATTTCTGTTGCTTTGGTTATTGACATGGTCAGTTATGTGGATCATTTTCCTTATATTAAACAATTCTTGCATTCCTGATATAAATCCCACCTGATCATAGTGAATAACCCTCATGATAACTTGCTGGAGTCTTCTTGCTAGTATTAAATTTATGATTTTTGCATCTATGTTCATTAAGGAGATTGGTACCTGTCTTTTATTTCTCTGTTTTTGGTTTGCCTGACTTTGGAATCAGTACCCTATTTGTGTCATAAGAGGAATCTGGTAAAACTCCTTCTTTGCTTATTAGTCAAATAGTTGGTATAGTATTGGGATTAATTGTTCTTTAAATGTTTGCTAGAATTCACTTGTGAATTCATCTGGCCCTGGGGCTTTTTTCTTAGGTAGTTCCTTGATGGCTTGTTCAATTTCTTTTTTTCATTTTTTTTGATATGGGATTGTTTAAGTGTTCTATTTCTTCTTCTTTTAACCTAGACAATGTATATTTTTGTAAATAATATACATTTCACCTATATTGTCATATTTATTGCCATATAATTAGGCAAAATAGTTCTTAATAATTACATTAATTTCCTTTTAATTGGAGGTGAGGTTGCCCTTTTCATCTTTGATACTGTTAATTTGGTTTTCTTATTTCTTTTTTATTAGATTAACCAGTACTTTATCTATTTTATTTGTTGTTTTTTTTAAGTAACAACTCCTAGTCTTATTTATTAGGTCAATAGTTCTTTTACTTTTACTTTTATTCATTTCTCCTTTGATTTTTATGATTTCCAATTTAGTGTTTATTTGGGGATTTATAATTTGTTCTCTCTCTAGGTTTTTAGTTGCATGCCAAATTCATTGACATCTTCCCTCTCTAATTTGTTGATATGTTCTCTCAGGGATATGAGTTTTTCCCTGAGTACTACTTTGGCTGCATCCCATAGATTTTGATAACTTGTTTCCTCATTGTCATTTTCTTCAATGAAATCAGTAAGTTTTTCTTTGTTTTGTTCTTTGACCAACCAGTTTTGAAGAATTAGATTTTTAGTTTATAATTAGTTTTCAATCTGCCTTTCCACAAGCCCTTACTGATTATGATTTTTATTTCATTATGGTCTGAAAAAATTGCATTTATTATTTTTGCTTTCCTATGTTTGATTTATCAGTTGGGGAATGATTTAATTTTTTAAACAATTGATTTAACTCCTTGTATATTTGGGTAATTAGACCCCTGTCAGAGTTTTTTGTTATAAGGATTTTTTTCCAAAATTGTTGTTTTCCTTCTGATTTTGACTACATTGTTTTTGTTTGTACAAAAGCTTTTTAATTTAGTATAATCAAAATCATTTATTTTATATTTTGTAATTTTCTCTAACTCTTGTTTGGTTTTAAAATCTTTTCTTTCACAGAGATCTGACAGTATACTATTCTGTGTTCACTTAAGTTATTTATTGTTTCCTTCTTTATATTCAGGTCATTCACCCATTCTGAATTTATCTTGTTGTAGGGTGTGAGATGTTGATCTAAACCTAATCTCTCCCATATTGTTTCCCAATTTTCCCAGCAGTTTTTGTCAAATCATGGATTTTATCCCAAAAGTTGTGCTCTTTGGGTTTATCATACACTGTCTAGGTGATGTCACTTACCCCAAATCTATTCCACTGATCCTCCCTTCTGTCTCTTAGCCAGTACCATATTGTTTTTTTAACATTTAATAATATTTAATTTTTAGAAAAGTTAACATGGTTACATGATTCATGCTCTTACTTTCCCCTGCATTCCCTCCACCTACTACCACCCCCATAGCCAATGCTCATTTCCACTGGTTTTAACATGTGTCATTAATCAAGACCTATTTCCAAATTGTTGATATTTGCAGATGTGGTAGTTTCGAGTCTACATCCCCAATCATGTCCACCTCAACCCATGTGTTCTAGCAGTTGCTTTTCTTCTGTTTCAACTCCTGCAGTTCTTGCTCTGAATGTGGGTAGTGTTCTTTTCCATAAATCTCTCAGAATTGTCTTGGGTCATTTCATTGCTGCTAGTACAGAAGTCCATTACATTCTATTTTACCACAGTGTATTGGTCTCTGTGTATAGTGTTCTTCTGGCTCTGCTCCTTTCACTCTGCATCAATTCGTGGAGGTCATTCCAGTTCACATGGAATTCCTCCAATTTATTATTTCCTTTGAGAGCAATAGCATTCCATCACCAGCACATACCACAATTTGTTCAGCCATTCCCCAATTGAAGGACATACCTTCATTTTCCCATTTTTTGCCACCACAAAAAGTGCAGTTGTAGATATTTTCATACAATTCTGTTTATCTATGATCTCTTTAGGTTACAAACACAATGGTATGGCTGGATCAAGGGTAGGCATTCTTTTATAGCACTTTGGGAATATTTCCAAATTGCCTTCCAGAATGGTTGGATCATTTCACAACTACACCAGCAATGCATTAATGTACCAATTTTGCCACATGCCCTCCAACATTTATTATTCTCCCATTCTATCATTTTAGCCAATCTGCTAGGTGTGAGGTGATATTTCAGAGTTGTTTTGATTTGCATTTCTCTAATTATTAGAGATTTAGAACACTTTCTCATGTGCTTATTGATACTTTTGATTTATCTGAAAATTGCCCATTCATGTCCCTTGCCCATGTATCAACTGGGCAGTCTCTTGCTTTTTTCATACAATTGGTTAATTCCTTGTATATTTGAGTAATTACATACCATCAGAGTTTTTTGTTGTAAGGATTTTTTTCCCAATTTATTATTTCCCTTCTGATTTTGGCTGCATTGTTTTTGTTTGTTCAAAAGCTTTTTAATTTAACATAATCAAAATTATTTATTTTACTTTTTGTAATTTTCACTAACTTTTGCTTAGTTTTAAAAACTTTCCTTTCCCAGAGATCTGACAAGTATAGTATTCTGTGTTCACCTAACTTATTTATAGTTTCCCTCCTTATATTCAAGTCATTCACCCATTCTGAATTTATATTGGTGTAGGCTGTGAGATGTTGATCTAAGCCTAATCTCTCCCATATTGTTTTCCAAATTTCCCAGCATTTTGTCAAATAGTGGATTTTTTCCCAAAAGTCAGGCTCTTTGGGTTTATCATACACTGTCTTGCTGATGTCACTTACCCCAAGTCTAATCTGCTGATCCTCACTTCTTCTCTCTTAACCAGTATCATACCTTTTTGATGATTGCTGCTTTATAGTATAGTTTAATATCTGGTACTGCTAGGCCTCCTTCCTTGACATTTTTTTCGTTATTTCTCTTGATATTCTTGATCTTTTGTATTCCAAATGAACTTTGTTATAGTTTTTCCTAATTCAATAAAAAAGGTTTTTGGTAGTTTGATAGGTATGGCACTAAATAAGTAAATTAATTTGGGTAGAATGGTGACTTTTATTATGTTAGTTCATCCTACCCATGAGTAATCAATTTTTTTCCAATTGTTTAGATCTAGTTTTAATTGTTTGGAAAGTGTTTTGTAGTTTTTTTTTTGTTTTTTTTTTTTAATAATTCCTGTGTTTCTTTTGGTAGATAGATTCCTAAGTATTTTGTATTGTCTAGGGTGATTTTATATGGTGTTTCTCTTTCTACTTCTTGCTGTTGTCATGTGTTGGAAATATATAGAAATGCTGATGATTTATGTGCATTCATTTTTAATCCTATACCTTTGCTAAAGTTGTTGATTATTTCTACAAGCTTCTTAGTTGAATCTCTAAGATTATTTAAGTAGACCATCATATCATCTGCAAAGAGTGATAGCTTAGTCTTCTCATTGCCTATTTTTGATACCTTCAATTTATTTTTCTTCTCTAATGCTACTGCTAGTGTTTCTGGTGCAAAGTTAATAATAGAGGTGATAATGGGCATTATTGTTTCACTCCTGTTCTTATTGGGAAGGTTCTAATTTATCCCCACTGCATATGATGCTTGTTGATGGTTTTAGGTATATACCATTTATTATTTTTAGGAAAGGCCATTGTATTCCTATACTTTCCAGTGTTTTGAATAGGAATGGGAACTGTTTTTTTCAAAGGCTTTTCCAGCATCTATTGAGATAATCATGTGATTTTTCTTTGTTAGATTGTTGATATGGTCAATTGTGTGAATGCTTTTCCTAATGATGAATCATCCTTGCATTCTTGGTATAAATCCCACCTAATCATTGTGGATAATCCTCTTGATCACTTGCTGGAGTCTTTTTGCTAGTATTCTGTTTAAAATTTTTCAAATCTATGTTCATCAGGAAGATTGGTCTGTAGTTTTTTTTCTCTGTTTTTTATCTACCAGGCTTTGGAATCAGTACCATATTTGTGTTATGATAGGAATTTGGTAGGACTCCTTCTTTGCTTATTATATCAAATAATTTGCTTAGTATTGGGATTAGTTGACATTTGAATGTTTGATAGAATTCACTTGTGAATCCATCAGGCCCTGGCGATTTTTTCTTAGGGAGTTTTTTGATGACTTGTTCAATTTCTTTTTCTGATATGGGATGGTTTAGGTATTCTATTTCTTCTACTGTTAATCTAGGCAATTTATATTTTTCTAAATATTCATCCATATCACCTAGATTGCTATATTTATTGCCATATATTTGGGTAAAATAGTTTTTAATGATTGTCTTAATTTCCTCTTCATTAGAGGTGAAGTCTCCATTTTCATCTTTGATACTGTTAATTTCATTTTCTTCTTTACTTTTTTCATCAGACTGACCAGTACATTGTCTATTTTATCTGTTTTTTCATAATACTAGCTTCCAGTCTTATTTATTAATTCAATGGTTCTTTTACTTTTGATTTTACTAATTTCTCCCTTGATTTTTAGTATTTCTAATTTGGTTTTCATCTGGGGATTTTTAATTTGCTCTCTTCCTATTTTTTTTAATTGCATGCCCAATTCATTAATCTATGCCCTCCCTAATTTGTTAATATATGCAGTCAAGGATATAAATTTCCCCCTAAGTACTGCCTTAGCTGCCTCCCACAGAGTTTGGTTAGCTGTCTCATTGTTGTCATTCTCTTCAATGAAATTATTGTTATTTCTATAATTTCTTTTTTAACTGACTGGTTTTGGAAAATCATATTATTTAATTTCTAATTAGTTTTTTATTTGCCTGTCTAGGTGCCTTTAATAATTATTATTTTCATTACATTGTGATCTGAGAATGTTACCTTTATTATTCCTGCTCTTTTGCATTTGTTTGCAATGTTTCTATGCTGTGCAAGTGAAAAGAAGGTGTATTCCTTTTTGTCCCAATTTGTTTTTCTCCACATATATATTAAATCTTATTTTTCTAGGACTTCATTCACCTCTCTTATCTCTTTCTTATTTATTTTTTGGTTTGATTTATCTCGATCTGAAAGAGGAATATTTAGCTCTCCCACTAGTATGGTTTTACTATCTATTTCCTTCTTGAGCTCTGCCAGTTTCTCCTTTATGAATTTAGATGCTATGCTGTTTGTTGCATACATATTGAGCACTGTTATTTCCTCATTTTCTATACTGCCTTTTATCAGGATGTAATTACCTTCCCTGTCTTTTTAAACCATATCAATTTTTATTTTGTCTTTGTCAGAAATCATGATTGCCACTCCTGCCTTCTTTTTCTCATTTGAAGCCCAAAAGAATTTGCTCAAACCCTGAACCTTAAACTTGTGTATGTCCACACACTTCATATGTGTTTCTTATAGACAACATATGGTAGGCTTTTGGTTTCTAATTCACTCTGCTATTTGCTTCCATTTTATGGGTGAGTTCATCCCATTCACATTCAGAGTTATGATTATCAGTTGTGTATTCCCCAACATTTTGGTATCCTCTCCTAGTTCTACCTCTTCTTCTTACGCTATTTCCTTTTTAAACCAGTGGTTTCTTTTAGACCAGTCCCCCTTGTCCCCTCCCTTCATTTACTTCCCTTTCCATCCCCTCCCTTATCATTCCCCTCTTTTTATTTTTAAGGTGTAATGAATTTCCTCCCCTTTATCTTCCCCTCTCTTTTTTTGACCTCTCCAGTCCCCTGCTCCCCTTGGTTTATCCCTTCTGACTTTCTCAGTAGGGTTAGATAGAGTTTTATATCCCAATGGATTTAGCTACTCTTCCCTCTCACGGTTAATTCCATTTAGAGTAAGGTTTAAATATTAACTAAATGCTCTCTTCCTCTCCTTCTTTTAATAATATTTGTCCTCTCCAATTCCCATGCCTTCTTTTTGTGTAATAGAATATCTTATTTTTCTCATTCCTTCAAGTTTCTCTTGGTGCCATCTACTATTCAATCCCCTCTTTCCCATCCACCCTCATATCATCTTAGATCATTTAGTACTCCTATCTCTCCTTGTGAATAAGTCTTCTAATTATTATAATAGTGGATACTATAATAGCAAATAGAGTTCACTACAGAGAATTACACATAACATTTCTTCATATAGGAATACAAATATTTAGATCTTATTGAAGCCCTTAAAGAGGCTATTTTAAAAATATGAGTTTTCTTTCTTTCTTTCCCCTCTGTTTGTTATTTACCTTTTCATGTTTCTCTTGCTTTTTGTGGTTGGATATCAAACTTTCAATTTAGTCCTGGTATTTTCTGTGCAAATACTTGGAAATCTTCTATCTTGTTGTATGCCCATACTTTCCCCTGGAAGTATATAGTCAGTTTTGATGGGTAGGTGATCCTTGGTTGTAGACCTAGTTCTCTTGCCTTTCTGAATATCATATTCCAAACCTTTTGGTCTTGTAGAATGGATGCTACCAGATCCTGTGTGATCCTGGTTGGTGCTCCTTGATACCTTAATTGTCTCTTTCTGGCTTCTTGTAAAATTCTTTCTTTTTCTTGGAAGCTCTTTAATTTGGCTATTATATTCATGTGGACTGTCTTTTCAATGTTTAACGTAGAGGGTCATCTATGGATCCTTTCAATGTCTATATTGCCCTTTTTTGTAGAGCTTCAAGGCAGTTTTGTTGAATAATTTCTTTTTATATGGAGTCCAAATTTCTATTAATTTCTGTTTTTTCAGGAAGACCAATCATTTTCAAATTGTCTCTTCTGGACCTGTTTACTTGATCTGTCAATTTGTCAGTGAGATATTTCATGTTCCCTTCTATTTTATCAGTCTTTTGACTTTGCTTTCTTTTTTCTTGCTGTCTTGAGAGATCATTGGCTTCTACTTGCCCATTTCTTGTCTTTAGAGATTGGTTTTCTCCTGTAATCATTTGATTTTCCTTTTTGATTTGTTCCATCCTGTTTTCCAACTGTTTGATTTTGATCTCCAATTTGCTTATCAATTCTTTTGATTTGGGGCATCTTTTTCAAATTGCCCAATTATAGCCTTTAGAGACTGGTTTCCCTTTCCAATCTGGTCTCTTTGGTTCTTCAAGGCTTTCAGACTGTTATTTCTGGTCTTCAATTTGCTCATCAATTCATTTGATTTCTGAGCCTCACTTTCTAATTGCGAAATTCTGCCTTTTATACTGTTGTTTTCTTGCCATATCCCTTCCATCTTTTTCATAATCTCAGATTCGAACTCTTCAGGAGCTTGTGACTAGTTTTCATTGTTTTTGGTAAGTTTTGGATATGGTTACTTGTTTGTTCACCTCTGCTGTTTGCTCTATTGTCTGGATTTTTTCTGTGTAAAAGTTTTCGAGTGTTAAAAGATTTCTTCTTGACTGTTCTCTTCTGGGGTTCTTGTGTTTGGCTTGCCATTGTTAGCCCAGCTCTTTCTCAGCTTTATCATCATGCCCAGGGTCTGTCTGTGCTCTTTAGGCTCCTGAGGTCTCAGGTCCATTTGTTCTCAGGGTCAAGCTTCCTGGTGGTCCCCTTGATTGTTCTTCTTCCTGAAGCTCCTTTAACAGTCTAAGGAGCTGCTTCTACAGTCATGCACCCCTCTGTACTGGGTCCCCACCTAAAGTCTGCACCTGGACTCAGGATCCACATCTCCATGTGTGTCTGTGCCTGCGCTCAAGGTCTGTGTTCAAAGTCCACACATTATTTAGCCTCTTGGGGTCTTAAGTCTTGCTGCTCTCAGGAGCAAGCCCCGGTGATCCTAGGTAGCTGCCAAGGACTTAATGGGTACCCCAAACTTGCTCTAACTCTTGTGAGCTGGCTTTGGCCCTGTAGGTGGTGTGGGGGGAAGGGCTTTGCTCAGTTTGCTTTTTAGTGATAGTTATTTTACCCCCTTATAGCATGGAAATGCCCAGATCCCATGTACCTTTAATGCTGCTTCCCTGTTGTGGGGTCCCTTCATTTCTCTGTATTTTTTTTATGTCCTCTTGAGGAGTCCTATATGTGTGGGTTAAGAGAGGTTAAGCAGCTGCTTTTTATTCTGCCACCATCTTAACCCGGAATCCCTCAGTTTCTTTTCTGTAAAATGAAATGGACAATGATATGGCAAAGCAATCCATGATCTTTGCCAAGAAAACACCAAATGGTGTCACACAGAGTTAGACATGAATGAAAGGACAATTAATTAAAGTATGAAATGAGACAACTAAACTAAATGGTTTCAAAGTTCCATCCTGGCTCTAAACCTGCCTCCTTTGAATTTGACAAGTTTATGCCTAGGAACAGGCAGTTCACAGAGGGAAACAGTTCTTAACAAAGTATAGTTCCACTACAGAAGATGTAAGAGAAGGGACCGAGTCTTACCTATAGGGGAATTAGTTCAATAATTTTCAGGTTCATAAGATGAGTAAAGACCTTGATAACTGAGTAGAGAAATTGACCCCTTTAGGAGGGCTCTCCCACCAGTAGAATCCTGGGGTAAATCTCTGTTATCCTTGTGATAATTAGTATTATTTTATAAAATCAATCCATATACAGAATGAATAGCAGAAGAATGATGATATTGACACACATTACTCCTCTTGAGAGTTTGTTATAATTTGATCATTAAAATAAGGGCATCAATATTTTTGTATTTTTGGTAATATTTAAAAGTGATTGAAAATAACATCATATTGAGAATATATTTTTGGTTAGTGTAATAGCTGAAGCATAAAAAAATATAGTGCTTGTGAACAGGGTGCCCAGATTAAGGAAGGAGGCAAATATACTGGTACTTAATGTTAGGAAAGTGTCTTAGGAGGAAACCTAGCAGTTGTTGAAACATTAAATTACTAGCTGACATCATGAGGATGAAGTACAATTACATTTAGGAGAAGAGATCTAAGAGAGGAGATAACAAGGTCCGAAACATCATAACTAAAGTTTATATAATGCTTGTTATAGGTACTATGATAAGACTTTAAAGCTATTATCTCATTAGTTTTTCAAAACAACCCCAAAAGATAGGTATTATTATTATTGTTTCACAAGAAGAAACTGAGACAAACAGAGGTCAACTATTTCTCATCTCATTACTTTATTTCTTTTGTTGATTAGGTTACTGTTGTGTTTTACCTTTATAGACTGTAAGCTCCCAAAATGTGTTATGATTTCCAAGTTATCATATACCATTTAAAAGGAAATTTCAATAATTCCAACTGCCACATTTATATTAATCTAACAATGAGGACACATTTCTTAAGTTTTACTGTAAGTGTTCGATGTGCTAAGATTATACAAAGGAGGCATAAGCATATTCCCTGTAACTCAAATAATAATCTAGAAGGAAAGGCAAGCCTAAAAGCATAGCACCACTTTGAACCTTGGAAATGAATACCGAAGTGCTAAACTGGAAATTGCAGGCTACAGGCATTGCATATGACAATAAATGGGGGACATGATCATTAATTTGCCCCTTTGAAGGCCCTTTGAAATATCATAGACCAAGACCTAGAAAGGGCAACTCAATATGTATGCATGTATACATACATGGTGCATGTGTGTATGCATATATAACTATCTACCTAAGGTGGTCTCATTACAGTGAAGAACATTGTGAGCAAATAGACAAAACTCTCCACATGCAACTTCAGGAAGCCAGGAGAAAACAGTGAATGCCTTCAGCATATTGGGTAGACTCTATTTAGTGAGCTTATGGGAGTAGTTTAGAATTGGATATGATATCCACACTTAGATAGGTTTCAATCTATACCATCACCATAATACCTGGCATTTATATAGTACTTTCTCTATTCCAGACAAGTATTATCTCATTTTATCAAGTAAGGGAACATCCAAATAAATTAATTCATAGATTCATATAAGTATTGTGTGTGCATATAAACCATTATGTATTCTCTGATGCCAAGATATACTTTTGGGCTGATATCGATCTATAATCAACAGCACCTACACAAAACTGAAAAGTCAGATTGAACTTGTGTTGGAAAGATGTCTCATAGTAAGTTAAACCGTCTATTCTGGTACCAGTTCATGCACAATAATAGCAACAAAATAATATTTTAAATGCTTTATGTTACAGAACAACTTAAATCTGTTATCTCATTTAGTGTATATTTTTGCTTTTATGTACTGTGTTGTATGAAACATATTTGTTTTATTTCTTTTGAAAATACTATTTTTGTTTATTCAACCAGATCTATATCTATCTAACTTTACTGTATTTAAACTTGTTTGAACTATGTTCAAATTAATAATAAACAGGGTCTGAATGAGTACTTTAGAGATTTTCCCTTATGGTCTTGCACCATTTATTTTAGTTCTTCAAGGACATCTTTCCATTTTTCATTGAATCACTGTATATCTACTAGTCAATTTAGATAAATCACAGTGTTATGATTAAATTATCTTGGTAGATTGATTTTGGGGTAATACAAATTTGTTGATTTTATCAGAGTATCATCATAATTGATAAGATTAGCATCATAATCAATAAAGTGATATAGTTCTCTATGGCATTCTCAGGACCTAGGGATAACCTGAACTGGTTTAGGGAGCTCAATAAATAGATTGTTAGGAGCTCATTATTCAGCCACTCTCTTGAGCATCCCAACTTATCTTTAATTGGTGATAGCTAATTTAAATTAGTATATCAACCTATCCACTCCCCTTCATCATTACATACATAGGAAAAAGAATCCTTTTCCCCTTCATTTATTAACCAAATTCTGTTAAAAAGGAAGATATTCCTTGGAAATTCCAAGGTGAAAGAAAATGCAAAAAGCCACTGAGTGGATGGTATATCTGACCCAGATGCCAGATGCATGAATACACTATCCCTCTCCATATAAAATAGGAATTGATATAGTATATGAAAAATAATTTTTTCACAATCTTCCCTCTACTTTTTGGGGAGACTGGGTTTCAGTTTCCCCAAAGAAGCACTCCAAATAACCCAAAAACACAACACATGGTGGGTCTAAATAGGATATTTTGGTGTTTTATAATATGATGTAAAATATGATTGATAGATGCCCTCATAGATAGCCATTAGTGGGACACTCCTCTTTAGGCACAAAGGTTTTACAAATAAACAAAATAACAGGGCATGAGAGAGATATGAAAGGGATAGATGATTCAACCTCTCTTCGTTAAGTTGAAGGAAGGACTCAAAAGTCTCATGAGACAGCAGTCTCATTTCTGAGGTCATATGTTGTTGTTTTTGTCCTAGGCTATCTAGAGATACTCGTCCTCAGAGCAGCTCCTCTGACAGATCTGCTTTCTCCTGGTCCATGGTCATGGATAACATCTTTTCCTAAAAATACTTGAAAAATAAATCTCATTACAACTTAAATTAAAATATTAAATCTCATTACAACTTAGATTAAGTAAAAATAGTAAAATTTTACGTTGTCAATAGTTAGGTCAGATGATGAGAGCTAACTCAAACTTTAGGTTTCTAATTCTATTAGTATAAACGACAAGGTATAAACCTCTATATGAAAAAATTTACATTTCCTAAACTTTGTTGTTGTTGTTGTTGTTTTGTTTTTTCTTCCTTCAATACGAACCAAACACCTGCTTTGATAAACTGCCAATAAGAAACTGAAAGGACCAAAGTTGAAGTATATCCAATTTTTTTCAACTTGGCATTAAAACAGGCTCAATGCTTTAGAAACAGTCAGAACCAGATCGATCATATACATATGTACATGTATATATACATATGTAAAATCATCTAATCTGTTTTACTTTTTCAAAAACTTTCACTTCAATTATTATCTTACTTCCATTATTTGTTATTGTTTATTGTTAGTTTGTTATTTATTTTCATCTCCAATTTAATTCTCAGTCCCTTTCAATTCTCCCTAAGGAGAATGAGACTCTGCCAGAACTTTAGATAAGAACACTTGTTGCAAACATGTGGCTTCTATGTCTTAGGTGGATGATAATATCTGTGAATTTATCTAAAAGAAGCTTTACTCTTCTATTATAACAATAAACTTGGGATGGGATCCATAAAAAGCTAGGCAAATTATTTTACATTGTATCAAACAAGTTATCGATAGTCAAGCACAACCAGTTTCTAACAATAGTCAAATAGCTAGGTATTGCAGTCATGTAGAATATTCTTCTTAGAATTAGATCTTCTCCATACCCTTGTTAACTTAGAAAAAACGGGGGACTATTAAATAGTCATAAAACCACTCTTTAATCAAGGGAAAGGGGGATGAGGGCTACTTGGCCTCTTATGCAGAGCTGCGCCTTGTGCAGAGTCTAAAGGAACACTGCTTCACTCTGCTCCCTGATCCCCCTGGGAGTGACACCGCGATAGATGACCACTCCTAGGGACAAAGGAAATTGGGGAACTTATATACCTTTTGGGAAGATCCAGGGGCTGGGAGAGATGATTGACATTATACTGACAGGATACAATCAAGCTAGAGAAAGGGATCATAGCTAGAGGCTAGGGTGTAGGGGAAGGGGCTACTTACACAATGGATACTAAAGGATAGTTCCTGCCCAGGTGTGCCTTCCTGGGACAGGGTCTCTGATACAATGGGCAAGACTACCTAGGACAAAAGGGTATTTAGCATTTACCCTGGGGTCCATTATTCAGTCTGCAACTGCTAGCCTGAGATTTCCTTCAGGGTGGATTCCCACGGGAACAGGGAACAAGCACAAGCTTTGGGGTCTCCAACCTACAAACTATTTCTAAACTTGGGGTTCATCATACCTCACTAAGCTACAAGTTTGGGAACTCTAGATTCCATGTCGACACCCTCATGTATTCTATTACTGAATAAATATAACAATACAACACAATTATTAGTAATACACAAGTAACAAGTCAAGACATCATTTAGAAATAACAAAAGATATAACATCAATCATTTTTTTCTAAAATAAGTGATTGCACAAAAGTCTTCTAATTCAAAACGAACAAACAAAAGTTTCTGATGTAACCCTAAGAAATAGTGGAATTATGTTCTGGTTTAGATCTTTCCAAATCATTGTCTAATTGTACTACTATGAGATATGGGAAACATTTTTAATTAATTAATGATAGATGATAAGGCCAAATTTTATCTCTGTGATAGTGTCCAGAAGTAAAAAAAAATCATAATTTCAGGTTTAATAACTGATATTACACACTATTAGCTTACATATTTCAGCTTTAAATTAACAGATAAAAATATAGTATAGTGTTTATATATTTCACTGATCTAATGCTCTGATTAAGAGGAATTTTCCCTGAGAGGAAAAGGCAGACAGGGACAAAATGCCCACAGCATTGAAAAGCTTTCTTCCAGCACATAATGCTCTGGTTGACTTCAGAAGAGTCATAACAAACCTCTGACATAGTGTCACTAGTGTCACTTTCATGTTTAGATTGCTATAGGCAGATTTAAGATTTTAACAACCATATTCAAAGTTGAGATTAAGCCAATCCTACCTTCACTTTTGGCAAGGTTGTTTCCTCAATCTTCCCAGTGATTATAAAAGCACGTGGCAGTTACCTTTAAGAATGAAGGGTCAGACTCTAAAATTTAAAAATACTTAGAATGGAAATATAAGAAAAGTCCTAAAGTTTTTCCTCCAAAGCAAAATCACCATCATTTATAACTTGAGGTCAGATTATTCTTATTTTCTCCTTGCCTCAACATCAGTCTAGGTATTATACAGATCTGTCATGAGAATAATTATAATTTAAACTTTCAGAGTGAATACTAGATTCAAAAATGCAGCTTCACTATATTTGAGTTTTTAACACATACTATTACAGGATTTTTCAAATGATCCAAAATAAAATTCATTTATCTTATAAGATTTTTTCATAAAATACTTTACTTTAACAGAGAGAAAAACTCAGTATATTAAGCATAACAATATAGTATTTCAAATGCTGGCAGAAGGGCTAAATTCCAATTAGCAGCCCCCAAAAAAAGATGTTAGGAATTATGATGCTCTTTACTTTCCTTTTTCTTTTCCTTCTTTAAAAAAAATCTTTACCTTTATTTTAGAATCAAAACAAGCATTGGCTCCAAGGTAGAAGAGCAGTAAGTGATCAGTAAAGGGGAGTATGTGACTTGCCCAGGTTCACACAACTAAGAAGTGCCTAAGGTGAAATTTGAAGCCAGGACCTCCTAACTCTAGGACTTGCTTTCAATCTACTAAATCACCAAAACTGCCCCACTATGGTGCATCATTGAAAATTAATCTAGCAATCTCTCCCACATATAAGAATATTAGAGAAAAATGTTAATATGCTCAACGTCACACATTTTAAACATGAAATTTATACTAGTCAGATGAAAATGATTAAATTAAAATATTTATACATTTCCTTTATCATTTTACCAAGCATATCCAATAATATTTCAAAGATCATTATAGAAAAAAATAATTTATTATTTCACAATTAAAGTTCTGTAAAATAAGCAAAGTCTTAATTATTTCTCTTCTCTGATACTCTCCTAATCTGGGTAATTATGATGGAAAAAAGGGTGTAAGAATTTCAACTAATGTTATATATTTTAAGCAAACAATTCACTTCAGCAATTAATCACTTCAATTTTTTTCCTTTAAAAATATCTGTTATATGATAATTTTAGGAAATTTATTTATCATTTCCATAAATAACCAAATCATTTCAGAATAAAACTTAAAGCTTAAAAATTAAAATTTAGAATCACAATTAAAATTAAAATTCAGAAGAATTAATTAGAATATGTCACAAATCTTCCACACATGTTATGCATAAATAAATTTCTTTCATAATGTTAAAATGTTATTTCTCTCTAAATCAGACATTATTAAATTGTTAACTAAATTCTTGAAAGAAGGAAATGGCAAACTACTCCATTTGCCAAGAAAATCCCCAAAAGAGGGTCATAAAGATTCATACACAACTGAAAAATAGCAAAACAATGACAAGGGGAAAAAAGTCTACATTGGAAATGAAAAAGTACAAATACAGGAATGGTATAAAGGTAAAGAATTTATATGAAAATAGCTTATGGGATTTAATTGAATTACTTTCTTACTCTTGTAGAAAAGCTGATTTTGGAGTATTATAAAGGAATTTTTTTTTAAATCACCTTCAATGATTACCAAAAAATGTTATGTCCTTCTTCTGTGTGATATGAACAATTCATTAAACCTCTCTTAAATTCATTTTTTAGCAATACACAGAATCTATGAATAGTTATGGTATCTGCCTTATAGAGTTGTTGTGAGGATAAAATGAACTACTGTTTGCAGGAATGGTTGAATGACTACTTGATTTAGACGGTAATTATGTTTAAGGATAAGTTTGAATTAGATGAGATCTGAAATCCCTTTTCATTCTGATACTATATTTCTTATTTGCAGATAGTTCCTTTGGAAAGAAATGCTTAAATTAAAGAAATAGCTTTGATACTTAGAGATTTAAGTTTAATTTTCTGGCAAAATCATGTATTTTTTTCATCAATATAAAATGAATGAGTCATTATTGTATATCGAGATAACACTCTAAGGTAATATAGATATAGATATATAGATATAGGTGTAGATATATATTCACCATATATATGACAAAAATGAATATTAGAAGAAACAAAAACTTCGGAAGATAACAGAAGGGAACAAGTGTCAGGAAAACTTCAGGAAAGAATGGTTAGGCATGAGCTTTGTTCATCCATTATGCAAGATATTTATGTTTTAAGTTTTTAAGGCAAAATTTTTAAGGCCTGGAAAAAATGGCCTCATATATTTTATATAATCGTCTTGACTTCCTTCACTGTTGTTAGAACAATGATCAAATTATATGTACTTTCTATACCTATTTCCAAATAGAACCTTTGGATTTCATTAAAAAAAAAACACACAACTAAATAATCAGCATTTCCAGTCCTTCCTAAACTCTGCCTTAAAGTGTAGTTTCCTGTGTTCATGAATGAATGAATGAATGAGTGAAAAAGAGCTTTCATTAAGTGACTAGTATGTGCAAAGCATTGTGCCCAATTTTATGAATACACTTAGAAAACCAAGATATTGGGACAGCTGGGTGGCTCAGTGGATTGAGAGTCAGGCCTAGATATGGGAGGTCCTAGGTTCAAATCTGGCTTCACATACTTCCAAGCTGTGTGACCCTGGTCAAGTCACTTAACCCCTCTTGCCTAGCCCTTACTACTCTTCTGCCTGGGAGCCATTAACCGTATTGACTCCAAGATGGAAGGTAAAGTTTTTTTTTTAATAAAAAATTAAAAAGAAAAAAAGAAAAAGGAAATCAAGATATTTCCTTCTCTCAAAGAACTCACATTTCTTAGGAATCAAAAATATTCATTAATCTATTTACACATATATACATATAGACATTGATATAGAGTGTGTTTATATTATCATATATTTAATAATTTATACTCATACATATGTTGTATGTATGCAAACATGCAGGTATGTATGTACCACTATATATGAAGTTTTAGCTACAAGTTAGATGGAAAAGCCTATGGGTCACTAATGTGTAACAGAAAAGCAGATAGTAAAACAAATTCTTCAATGCTATATCTATTGATAAAGCCATGTCTAAAACCATTTGACAACATCAAAGAATTTGGTCACAACAAGTTTCTTTTCTGGGCTTTCAATAGCTGTAAGTGAAGAGGAAACTGTATTGTATCACCTGCAGAAGCAACAATTTCTTCATTTCTTCTTCACAATGATGACTTTCCAGGGTAATGGTTACAGGAGCCAAGGATTCATCAGGCCAGTGACCTACAAGTCATTACTCTTTCCAAGGCACTTAGATACAGTGTCCTTGACTACAACCACTGGATTCTGAGGGGATATGGCAATCAATATTGTGGCAATGGTTTAATGGGCCTGAAATATTCTCTGTTACTCTGGATGTCTCATTGCCTCCTCCAAAGTAAATAGAAAAATAGGATGGGTCAAATAAGAGCTTCAGTGAAGAGAGGTAGGCATGGAGATAGGAGATCCTAGGTACAGATCTGGCTTCAGACATTTCATAACTGTGTGAACCTGGGTAAGTCATTTAACTCCAATTTCCTAACCTTTATCTCGATTCTGCCTTGGAAAAGATATTAGTATGAATTCTTAGACAGAAGGAAAAGGTTTAAATGAAAGTCAGAGGAACAAGAACCAAAACAGCAACATCTTTATCATCATAAACAACAACAACAACCTTAGGATAATTTTTTCATCCCAGACTTTCATCCCAGAAAGACAAGAAAATATATTGATTCTGTTCAATCAAGTATAACATGTGAAATGTGTGATGTTTTGCAGAGGAGTAAATTGTAGCCTAGTGAAGTAGAGGGCTTTCCTTAAGGTCATTCAATAAGTAGAAAATAAAATAGAACTAAATTTTTAGAGGTATTATTTTTTTCCTTCTGATACCCTCTCTTGTTATCACCTTCTAGTGATTCAAGCTTAATTCATGTAGACTTTTGGGGAAATTGGTTTGCTAAAATCATGAGTTTATTTTATTTAGAGTTTAGAGTGATCTCTGGATGTAGCATTTAATATATTAAGTTAAAATTTTGATTTCCTGATAAAAAATAGTAATATTGCTAATGAATCAAACTGAAGAAGTCTCAGATGAGAGTGGAAAAAACAACCTTTAAGAGAATGTTTTTATATAGTTGTTGTTGCTAGGGAAAGTGTACCTTTGGGATCTATGTGTTCTGCACATCTGTCTGACTTTGCTGAAACTTGAGGAGATTCCTAATGGAAACATAAAGATACTTATTTGATTTTTAACCATAGCTTTGTCAGCAACATTGGCTTATGTGACATGTATTCTTGGAATCATATTTTGAAAATTCTGCCATTGGATGAGACCTCAACTACCATCTAGTCTGAACCATACCTTGACATGAATTATCTTTTTCAAATGCCTGCCATTTGGCCCTATGGCCTTTCTTGGAAGATCTCATGTGAAAAGGTTCCTTTCAATTCCTTTAGCAGTCCATTTGGACAAATGTAATTGTTAGGTTTTTGTATTTATTGCCCTCATTCTTTTTCACTCCTTGAAATCAAGCCTAAATTTGTTTCTTTGCAACTTTCAAGTAGATCTCTTGATTTTGGTCTTTGAAATTAATAAATTTGGTATAGATTCTTTTCCACTTGGCCGAACTTCAGATACTTTAAGATAGCTATTCTCTATCCCTTTAGTCTCCTCCTCTCCAGAATACAATTTCTGTTTTTTTCAACTAATATAAATATGTAATGAACTAGAAAACCACTATAATTGTGCTGGTCTACATTCTTTCTAAATCAGCATTGTTTCTCTTAACTTGTGGAGTCTGAAACTTCATACAATACTCATCTTTTTGTTCAGTGAATGGAACACAGATGTTAAGTTATTAAAGTATATTGAAATACTTGGATATGTGTCTTTAGATAACAATATCTTATATATCAAGAGATTCCAATTCTTGGAAAATCAGATCTCTAGATCACAACAAGGAATCCCACAAAAAGCCAAAATAGGACTCTGAAGAAAAAAAAAATTATAAAGTGAATGAATCTTATACTACAGGAAAATTTGGAACCACTCTTATAGTACAAAGGTTAGAATAAAATCAGAATTTGTGTATATTATAAAAAACAGACATTTAAAAGATAGATAAGTCAAGTAGGTGGTGAAGGCAGAGCATGGAGTTGTTTTAACCAATGACACACTAAGAAGTGATAGCTGTTGTGGTGCAGAGAGGGGGCATAACTGCTTTTGCAGAATTTCTACTGTCAGTTAAGGGTTTAGAATCTTGGGAAAAAGTTTTCATTTGGACTTGGGAACTCGTGAAGGGAACCAGGGTCCAGCTGAGCTCCTTCTTTTTGAGATTGAAACCTAGCTTGGTTTTGCAGTTTTTTTTTTTTTATATTTGTTAATTTAGATAAATCCTTTGAATCTCCCTACCCTATCTTATTTCCTACCTTCATTTCACTTATCTGAATATCTGAGAAGAGTGAATAGGAGAGTGAATCAGAGAGTTAGTTTAAATTTGTGAGAGTTTAGTCCAACCCTAACAACAAATTATTTATTGAGTCTTTGTATCCAATTTCCAAACCCCTTTTGATTTCAAAATCACCATGAGAGCTGAGTAAAGGCAGGTCCTTTCTCAGTCTCACATTCCTGCTTCCCTTCCCCCTGCGGTTTCTCTGAGAAGCTGTTAGGGCTTCCTTGATCCTTTTACCCTGACAATCTATCCTGAGAAGACAATAAACCCCTTTGTGTTTAAACAAGACCTTTTACTATTTCATTAGTTGATTAGTAAGAGAGGGAGGAAGAGGAAAAGAGAAACAACATACTCTCTGGGTTTGAGGGAAGCCGAGGGTATCCATTTTGAAGGAAGTGTAACTTCAAAACAAGCCCCTTCCTGTGATTCTGACTAAAGCCTGTAGTCAATTTCAATCTGTCTTGGCTGATTCTAACTTGGCTGTATAGTGTATTTTACTTGAAGGGATCAGTCTATTTCCCTTCAGTATTTTGTCTTTAACCTAAGTCCCAGTCTGTATTTCCCTGCTGCTGTTTGTCTGCTTAGATTAATTCATCCTCTCCCTTGAAACCCTTGTTACCTCACTGTTTTACTCCCTGAACTCAGACATTACTTTATTTCTCCTGCCACCTCAACCACCATCCTTCATCATTGAACCTTCCTCATCCAATTTATTGCCTTAACTTCCCTAGTACCTAGTCTATTACTTTGATTACCTCCAGCCTTGGGTCCCTTGCCTTGTCTTATTCCCTGATCCTATCAGTTATTACCCCTAGCTTCAGCCTCATATTATATCCTGCACCTCCCTATTACATCCTACCTAATCCCATATTACATCTGTTCAAGTCCCCTATAACACTGTTCTCTCTAGAGAAGATGTCAAATTAGCAAGAAGAGTAAATTTTAAGTAGTCTAGGGCTATTTGTTATAGGAATAAACAGTTTTCTCTACCTTTACAGCCTTCCGGGTTATCATTTTAAGGTATATTATGAAATGCTCTTTTTTATGACCTTGAATCAACCACAGAATGTTAAATTATACTTTGTCTATTTTGATTATAAAAATAGAAGGCAGGGAAATTGTGCATTTTAAGAAGAATGCTCTCAAAAATGGCTTATATTTAGAGTCACAGAATCATAATTTAAGGGAGAGAGAAGCCTTGGAGATCATTCACTTCAGTAGTTTCATTTTGCCAGTGAGTAACTGGATTTCACATAGAGGTTCTCTGATTTTAATTTTGGTATTATTTTGCATGTGTGCAATTGTCTGCATATGCTTCTTCATCATTTTGATCTATAAGTTTTAGTGCTTCCCATCATCATTTAGTAAGTATTTACTATATACCATACACTACTAAGCATAGCACCAGAGACATTCATGAAGATTGTCAAGAAAACTACTAGGACTCTATTCCAGAGAGATAAAAAAGGGGGAAAGAATATATCTTTAGTAAAATGTTTACAACAATTCTGTCTAGGTGGCAGCAAAATTGGAAATTGAGGGGATGTCCATTAAATTTGGAATGGCTGAACAAGTTGTGGTATATGAGTTTGGTGAAATCCTATCGTGTTATATGAGATAATAAGTAGGATGGTTTTAGAAAAGCTTGGGAAATTTTATATATATATATATACACATATGTCTGTCTCTCTATTTTTAATAGATGTTACCTCTCCAAATGTTCAAAAACTCCAAAGTTTAGGGAATGAAGAATTCAAAAAATATAGAAAACTTGTAAAATAAAATTAGGTGAGATCAGGATAAATCACATCACTGTCTTTATTCCCATCATCATCAACATCATCACTGTCATTTAAATAGTTCTATAAGTTTAAACACTTCATACATTATATTATTTGATACAATATCCTTCATGATAGATGCTATTTTATCAATAAGCACATGAAACAGTGTTTAAAATCCATCCTGATGAGAAAAATACACATTAAAACAACTCTGAGTTACTATCTCAAACCTAGAAGATTGACCAATATGACAACAAAAGAAAGATATAAATGTTGGAGGGGATATGTCACTAACACAATGCTAGTGGAGTTGTAAATTGGTCCAGCCATTCTGGAGGACAATTTGGAATTATGCACAAAGGGCTTTAAATGAATACCTGTCCTTTGATCCAGCCATATAACTGTTGACCTTATGCTCCAAAGTGATAATAAGAAAAAAGACTTGTACAAAATTATTAATAGCTACACTCTTTGTGGTGGCAAAAAATTGGAAAATAAGGGGGTGTCCATCAATTGGAGAATGGCTGAATAAATTGTGTTATATATTGGTGATGGGATATTATTGTGCTGAAAGGAATAAAGAAATTGAGGAATTCCATGTGAACTGGAACAACCTCCAGGAACTGATACAGAGTGAAAGGAGCAGAACCAGGAGAACATTATACAAAAAGAGTGGTATATTATGTCACAATTGAATGTAATGAACTTTTCTACCAGTAGCAATGCAATGACCCAGGACAATCCAGAGGAACTCAGGAAAAAGAATGCTATCCACATCCAGAGGAAAAACTGTGGAACCAGAAATGCGTTAGAAAAACTTATGATCAACCATGTAGTGCGATAGGAATGTGATTAGGTTTTTGATGTTAAAGAATAGCTCTACTGAAAATATGAATAACACAGAAATAGGTTTTGAACAATGATGCATATATAACCCAGTGGAACCCCTTTGGGAGGGGGAAGGAGAAAGCAGAGGCGGGGTATCATGAATCATGAAACCATGAAAATATATTCTAAATAAAAATTTTAAAAATGATAAATGCTATTATTTACTATCTGATAAATGAGGAAATTGAGCTTCAAAGAGTTTGTGACAAGACTACAAAGTACATTAAATATCTTAATTGTTCCTTGCTCCCTTTAGGACCCTAGTAAAATTCCATCTTATATAGAAACCTTCCATAATCCCTCTTAATTCCAGTGATTTCCCTTTTTATTATTTCCTATTTATTCTGTGTATCATTAGCTTTGTTTATATTTGTTTGCATGTTGTCTCCAACATTAGATTATAAACTCAAGGGCAAGGACCTTCTTTTGTATCTTGTTGTTTCTTCAGTATGTCACACAATGCTTGGGAAATAATAGGAACTTAATCAATTGATCAATTGGTTGATTGACTAGAGGTGTCAAACACTAGGCAGGGGTCATTCTCCTAAATGCAGGCTAAACCAAATTAAAATGTAATTAAGAAATATTTAACAAAACAAAAACACAATAGAACAGGGACTATGTAAACATGTAGTACTTTCTAAGTCAATATGCAGCCCATAAGAATACTTATTCATGGTTTTATGACCCTCCCCTCTATGAGATTTGATACCACTGTAATACACTATTACCTTCATCATTTTGTCTGCTGTGCAAGTTGTTACTAAGGTCCTATTCTTGAGCCTACAGAAGATGTACTTATATATTCCAATACTTTTATTCAATTGCATAAAACAATTATTGTATTCACCTGAGTATTAAACATAAAATGATAATATGTTTTTCTGAATTCTATTGAATGTAAGGAAAAATAATAATGAAAATAATAAAACATATCTCCTTAGAAAAAAACAAACTTAGAAGTTTACACAACCTTTATGTATATTCTCTCATTTGATCCTTTGCCTTTCTTTGTAGTCACAGTTCTTACTTATCATAGTACCTGGCACATTGTAAGTATTTAATAAATACTTATTCACTAAATGACTAGTACTGATCTTCAAAAAGCATTCCCTCTTTTATGACTGTGGAAAGAGAGTTGTTAAATGTCACAAGGCAAATAATTATCTTTGGGCAAAACTGAACTCAGGTTTTCCTGTCTTCAATTCCAGTCTTCTAACCTTTATACTTCCTTGCTTATTTAGTTGAAGTTTTGCTCTGTCAAGTACTACTTATGTGATCAAAACAAGTGATTTAATCTCTTACCACCTCAGACAACTCTTTTCTAGATATTGGTATATATGCAAATCATGGCCTGAATGAATGAAAGGAATTTCCATAGTGGGAGTTCTCATTAATAAAATCTTATATCTGGAACCTTTTCTCTTTCCCCTAATAAGAGAGCAAAACAAACGCTTTGATGTAAGAGTCAACATTGAAGAAAAAATAAATAAAAGTACATATTCCCCCATCCATTTTTTCTGGCATTAACATGCATATTCTAAAATAATTAATATATTTCCTCCATTTGCTTGGGAAGTTAACAAAATGATTTTTTATTCACTGTTTTTATACCATTAATTTTTTATTTTATTTCTGAACATTACTTTCAACTCTATTTGATATCCCTGCATGATAGGGCATGCTAGTTCAAGGTTCTCTTTATTTCACAAAGGGCTTTATCCTCCTCTGCTGCCTAAGTAGGTAGGAGACATTGCTTAGATCATAATCAGTTCTCTAGATAACAGAAAATTGGAAAAGGTGGTAAAAGCCTCCTATCTATGAGCTGGCCTATTTTAAACTGGATTCATTTTGTTCTCCCATCCAATCTTCTTTTGGCAAACTGTCCCAGAAAAAAAAAATTGCAGTGCTTATTTAGGGAATTTTGACTCTAGAGGTACACATCATCTCTCTCCTCTACAACTAAAGTATCATATGCAATATTTTACCTGGAAAAATTCTACTTTGCTGCTCATCCAAAACTTTTAAAAGATTATGAATTCAATTCTGAGCTCCAATATAAAGTGCTAATATTGCATTAGGAGCCTGGAATATGATTTGGTGCTTACTAACACTAAGCAGGCATGATTGTACCTGGTTTTTTTTTTTAACATAAATCAATTTAACAAGCATTTATTAAGAATCAGTTATGTGGGGGCAGCCGGGTAGCTCAGTGGATTGAGAGCTAGGCCTAGAGACAGGAGGTCCTAGGTTCAAATCTGGCCTCAGCCACTTCCCAGCTGTGTGACCCTGGGCAAGTCACTTGACCCCCATTGCCTACCCTTACCAGTCTTCCACCTATAAGTCAATACACAGAAGTTAAGGGTTTAAAATTAAAAAAAAAAAAAAAAGAATCAGTTATGTGCTAGTTTTTCTTGTGCCTTAAGAACTTTAAAGGAATTCTTAAAAAAACAAATAATAAAGTAAAATTAAAATTAAATGTCAAAGGCATTCTTAAAATTGTTCCAATTTGTGTAATGACAGTGAAGTCCCCCCTTTTGCCAACTCAAATCTCATTCTTTTCCTATTACTGGATTTTCAGGGCTAAACATGTTTTTTTTTTTTTATTTTTTGTTTTCCTTTTTTCCTTTTTCCTTTTAATGATGGTCTGCTACACAATTTTCTAGTCCTTAGATAATAGATAGATTCTCAGTTTGTGAGCCCACACTCAAAGACCCTTCCCCTTTTTAAACCTTGATGTTAGTGATTGTGCAACACTAGCACAGTTTTCAAGACCCTGTGGCTATTTGTACTCCATGATGAATCAATAATATAGAATTTTAGTGAAGGTAAAAATACTTTGAATATGTTTAGGTGGAAGGCAGGGAGGGAGGTATATAAATTTAATATTCTCAGCTGATATAAGTCACTCCATAGAAGAGTTGAAAAACTCTATTTCCAATAGGATAGAAAATAAAAACAAGTAATAGAAAGGCCATGTTTTCTGATTTGAAGCATTAACCAAGATTCATACCTGGCTGCTATCTGCTCACTATGTGATGAAGATTTAGACTACTAGGCTGGAACTGGGGTGCATTCAAAAGATACTCTCTGACAATGATAACTCTTCTTATCTTTTTTCCCTGGCTGTGTTAAATGAGATGGCCAGAACTACTGTAAAACGAGTGAAGAGAGAAACCTCAGACCTTTTCTCCCTAACAAGTTATCATGTGGTTCATGGACCGACTCTTGCTTTTTTCATTATGTCTATTTTTCATATTTTGAGGTGAAGGAGGTTTGGATGAAGCAATGACCTTTTCAATTTTCAAAAGGTTACAGTGTGAGCACTAGCAGTCCCGGAGCTGGTGTCCATGCTGAAATTTAGAGGCATTCAGGCAAGAGTGAGGTAGCAGTCAAATCCATGAATAGTAGTAGACCATTTGAACTAGAAGTAGCAGACTAATTCATCCACTGGCTATTCTTTAGTTCCTCATCTGTTCACTTCAATGTGACCTGATGGGGTAACTGCTTTGACTCAAATTCCTTAAGTGTTAGTCTACACCTCTCTCGGGCTAGAGGACAAAATGCTCCTCTTCCATGAAAAACAAGAAGATAAAAACAGGGAGAAAACACTTTAAAACTTCTGTTCTTCCCCAAAATTAACAGGAAATATACCCATAAAAAGCTAAGTTGATTGGTTACATATAATTGAGATGCTAATCACTTGTGGTTAAAAATGGAGGAAACATAACAGAATGGGGCCTTGGGGTGAAAGTATTGGGAAAAAAACACACCACTTTTCACCCCTTAAGGAAAAAAATATCTGCCTTTGCCCTTAGAAAGTGAGTTCAATTTTTTTTACAGTTGCTTTTTCTATATCAGGTCTCTCACTTTTCAATCCATTCTCCAAACAGCTGTTAAATCATAGACTCAAATAACAGTTCTAACTTTTGATTTGATTCTGCTCAATAATATATCCAGTAGCCACCTTTTTTCTACAGATGATGGGAACACCTTGATTTCACTTTCAAAGCCTTTCATGTTCTGGCTTTAGCTCTTTTTTCAGTTTTATTGAACATTTCTCTCCATACTTTCTATATACATGTCATACTGACCTCTTTACATATTATTCCGTTTCCCACTTCATCACTTTGGATTTGTGGATCCTCATGTTGAGAATCCAATCCTTCCTTATTTCTTTTGAAGGCAGTTAGGGAGCATGGCTTATTTCAAATCTCATCTTACATGGTACTTCTTGACAATACCTCTACTGGTGACCAACTGGCTAATGTTTCTCCCAAATAAGCACTCATTTATTCATATTATTCATATTATTACCCTTCAATGAATGTAAACCCTTAGAAAATTCAGTAATTTTTATTTTTGTCTTTTATCCTAAGCACCTACACAGTACCTTATATACTGATTACTTATTAAATGCTTATTGGGGAAATGAACAATTGAATGAGAGGGTAGCACGGCTGGGTAAGTAGCTGCAATTGAAGTTAGGAAGACCTAGGTTCATATTTTACCTTTTGTGTCCAAAATGACTTCTCAAGTTTCATTTACTAAATTATATATGCATTGCAACTTGTGTTGGTAAAGTTAGTTCATGTTGGAAGTTCACACATCAATAAAAATACAAGTCATTCCTGTGAGTTTTCCTAATGTATAACTGTTTATAAAGCATTTTCCACCTGTTACCTAATTTGGGTCTCATGATTAGCCTGTGAGCTAAGGAGTACAAGTACCATTCCTTTTTCTTTAAGGAAGAACATGAAGAGATGCAAAATAATTTGGACAAAGTCACATAGCAAGTAAAAAGAATGCCTGGCACTTTGGCACTTAATGTCATCTCTCTTTAAGAAATAGTTAGATAGGGGGCAGCTGGGTAGCTCAGTGGAGTGAGAGTCAGGCCTAGAGACAGGAGGTCCTAGGTTCAAATCCGGCCTCAGCCACTTCCCAGCTGTGTGACCCTGGGCAAGTCACTTGACCTCCATTGCCCACCCTTACCAATCTTCCACCTATGAGACAATACACCGAAGTACAAGGGTTAAAAAAAAAGAAAAGAAATAGATAGTTAATTATTGATAGAAAGAGAACAATGTAGGCAAAAATAGACAAGAAGGGTTTAATGTGTATTATAGTCTAATGAAGAGGAAGATAAGGCTAAGGGGACAAAGGCGGTGTCAGTGTAACAATCCCCTCCTCACTCACTGCTAGACACTAATACTGTGAGACTATGATGGGATCCCCTTGGAAAATGGGGTACCCTAGGGAGGTGTGCTGCCCCTTGAGGGTTATAGGGAAGGCTTCCACACAAGGTGAGATATGTGGAGACCCGATTCTTTGTTGTTCTGAACTGGAGCTCACATAAGCCTCCTCCTTCAGCACCTCGGGGGGGTTCAGGCTCAAAGAATGGATATCTGCCTCATAAAGCTGCAGCACTCCTTCCTTTAACTGTCTCTCAAGTAAACCTAAACACTATCTGACTTTTCTAGTGTTTATTGAAGATAACAAGGTAAAGGGTGAGGGTGAAGGATAATGGTGGTCAGAGGTACAGGAATCCCTGATACTTGGTCAATACAAGGAAAATTATTTTAGATAGACTTAGGGTTCTTTAGTTTACAGATTAGATATATAATCAACAGAGGTAGCTAAGTGAGACAGTAGGTATATAATGCAGAGCCTGAAGTCAAGCAGTCTCATTTTGCTGAGTTCAAAACTGGCCTCAGATACTTGCTAGCTACGTGACCCTGGGCAATCCATTTAAGCCTATCTGCCTTAGTTCTTCTGTTTTAAAAAAAAAGACTGGAGAAGGAAATGGCAAACCATTTTGGTATCTTTGCCAAGAAAACCTCAAATGTAGTCACAAAGAGTTGGACATGGCTGGAATGACTGAACAAAATGATCAACAAATGAAATTTTAAATATTCATTTACTTGGAAACTAGCATGGTGTACTGGAAAGGATGTTGGATTTGGAATTCAGGGATCTAGATTTTTATTCCAGCTCCTTCACTGACAAGTTATGGATCCTTGAATATATACTCCTTAGATTCTTTTTCATCTATTTTTAGTCAATCAGTCAGTCAACAAACATTCATTAAGCAGATTCTATATCCTAGAAACTGAGTTTACTACCTGTATTACTACTTCATATAATTTTCCTTTGCTGGGCCAACACCCATAAAATAACCAGAAATTGTTGGTGCTCCCAAGGCTGTGTCTTGGGTACTTTTGTTTTTCTACACTAGTATCTCTATGACTTCATCAGTTCCCATGGTTTTAATTATGATGTCTTTGTAGGCTCACAGATCTACCTGGTTAGAACATGGTCCTTTTTTGTTTCCCTACTACTCAGCAGAATGCTTGACACATACTATACATTTAATTAGTTACCGAATTATGTTACAACCAACTTATCATTTAGCACATATTAATCTTTATTAATATTTATCTGCTGTATATATCCTGTCCTCTTAGGTAGACTATGAGGTCAATGTGTGAACAGTGTTTTATATAATTCCTGTTTGTTTTGGCAGTTACTTTATATTGTTTATAATTATTTTTTGTTTCTTTATTATTTGATAATATTTTATTTCTTCCATTTACATGTAATAATTTTTAATATTTAAAAAATGAATCTTAAATAATCTACCTCCATCTCTTCTTCCCTTCCTTTCCTCACCCTTGCTGGAATAGCTATTAATCTTATATTGATTATACGTATGTAATCATGTAATTTTTTTTCTATCTTAACCTTTTATTGAAGGAAAAATCAAACAAAAAATGAAGAAAGTGTTATATAGTAATATGTTTTGGTCTTGATTAACACTCTCTCAGGTCTTTTTCTGGATGAAGACAAAAAAGATGTTTTTTGTAATGAATCTTTTGAAATTATCTTAGATCCTTGTATTGATGAAAACAGCTAAATTTAAAATTGCTTTTTGTACAATAATTGCTTTTACTATGTACAGTATTCTCCTGGTTTTTCTCACTTTATTCAGCATCAATTCATTTAAGTTCTTCCAAATATTTCTGAAATCTTCCTGTTCATCATTTCTCATAGCACAATGATATTCCATTACACTAAAAAATATCTTACTTAGCCATTCCCCAGTTGATTGGTATCTTCTAATTTTACAATTCTTTGCCACCACAACAAACAGGAATTGCTACAAATATTTTTGTACACTTAATCTTTTTACTTTTTAAAAATTTTTCTTAGTGATAGAGACATAGTTGTTGGGTATAATGGTATGTATAATTTTATAGCCTTTTGGACAGAGATATAAATTGCTATCCAGAATGGTTGAATCAGTTCAGAATTTTCCCAATAGAACATAAGTGCCTCAATTTTCTCATAATTCTAAATTTTGATTTTTTGTCGTAATTACCAATCTGATAGCTAATGGGTGGTACCTCAGATTTATTTTAATTTGCATTTCTCTAAATAAAAATGGTATTGATCATTTCTCACATCACTATATATGGCTTTATATGGCTTTAATTACTTTGAGAAATTCCTGTTCACATTCTTTGACCATTTATAACTGGATAATCAGTTATATGCTTATATTTTTTATTCATTTATCTATGTATTTGAGAAATGAGATCTTTTTTAAGGTTATATTGTAAAATATTTTCTTCAACCTTATGATTACTGTTTACTACCATCCAACCTATTTCTACTCATTACTCTACTATTCTTTCTTCTTGTTCATCCTCTTCAAAAATGTTTTGCTTCTGAGTGCAGCTAGGTAGCTCAGTGGAATGAGGGCCAGGCCTAGAGATGGGAGGTCCTAGGTTCAAATCTGGCCTCAAACTCTTTCTAGTTGTGTGACCCTGGGCAAGTCACTCAATGCCTATTGCCTAGCCTTTACCATTCTTCTGCCTTGGAACTAATACATAGTATTGATTCTAAGGTGGAAGTTAAGGATTAAAAAAAAATGTTTTGCTTCTGACTACTGACTACCCCAATTTGTATTGTCTTCTATAAACTATTTTTCCTTGTTCTTGTCCACTTCCTCTCCTACTTTCCTGATGGTTAAAGTAGATTTCTATAGTCTCTGAGTGTGTATGTTCTTCCTTCTGTGAGTCAATTCTGATGAGAGTAAGTTTCAAGCACTCTCCTCCCTAATCCTCCCCCTTCATCTTCTCCTCTACTTTAAAAGTTATTTTGTGTCTCTTTTATGTGATATAAGTTACCCCATTCTATCTCTCCCTTCCCTATCCCATCCCAATTCATTTCTCTTTCTCACATTTTAATTGTATTTTTGTAGATATCATCCCATCATTTTCAACTCACACTTTTGCCCTCCATCTATGTATGTACCCTTTCTAATTGCCCTAATAATGATAAATTTCTTTAGAATTACAAATACCATCTTCCCATCTGGGGATATAAACAATTTAACCTTTTTGGATTGTGAAAGAGAATTCTTTATTCTCTTTGTCCATTTTAAATTAATCAACCAAAAACTTAAAAACACTGGTACTTAATCCTAAGTAAGGGAGTTCACAGTTAATTACTTGGAGAGCTCCACCCTTTTAACTCAGTCAGAAACTTGTGAATCCATTGATAAGTGTTTACAACTTCAAGGAATGAGAGACCAATTCCCACAGACACAGCTCTTAGATCTTTGCCTGTTGAGTGAGTAGCTGGCCTTTCCCTTCCTAGCTTTTGGAGAAATTGGTTCCTGTGAGGCCTCCCTTCTCCTCTTAGAGGAGACCTTGTGGGTGGAACCTCTGTTTAATTCACCACCAGGGCCTCTGGTTGAGGATTAACAAGATCTGCAAGACTTAGCCAGGCACCAGAGCAGCATTTAGTGTGATAGGCTAGACATTTTCTTTAATCTCTTCTTACATTTCTCTAGTTTCACTCTTTCAACCTCTTTGTAAATAAAGCTACTAAAAGTCATTTTGGCTTGAGCTATAATATTTTTAAATCAGAGACCACAATATTACTCTAGGACTTTTATTATTTAGTCAAACCCTAAACATAATTCCTTATAGGATCCCTTATGATTTCTCTTTCTAATGGAACTTTTTATGTTTCTCTTTAGTATTTGAGAGTCAAATTTTCTATTAATCTCTTGTCTTTTCTTCAGAAATGCTTTAAAGTCTTTTACTTTATTGAACATACATTTTCCCCTGCTCACTTTTGCAGGGTAGATGATTCTTGGTTGTGTTCCTAGCTCCTTTGCCCTCTGGAATATCATATTCAAGGCCTTCTGATACTTTTATGTAGAAACTGCCAAGTCATGTGTTATCCTGACTGTGGTTCCACGATATTTAAATTGTTTCTTTTTGGCTGTTTGGAATATTTTCTCCTTGCCCTGGGAGTTCTGGAATTTGGCTATGATTTTCCTGAGAGTTTGCATTATTGGATCTCTTTCAGGAGGTTATCTGGTCAGAAAGAGATTATAGGAGTCTTTTTTCTGGATCTGAGTCCAGGAATCTGTTTCATTGCCCTTAAGCAAATCCAAGTTGCAATCCCAGAAGCATTTCTAGGGCAAGGAGGAATAGCAGCATGTACCAGAACTTGTGGCCGCAGTAGTGCAGAGGACATTGGTCCAATACAGAAAAAAGTGCTTGTAGTTCCTCACAAAACAAAACACAATTCAGGAGATTATTAGGCATACATGAAATCATACTATCTTATAAGAACTAAAAAATTATAGATCCCTAGAGCTATATCTAAAGGCAGCTGTAAGAACCTAAAGCTCAGAGAGGTGCTCCCTTCACCATTGGTGTCTACATGTAACAGTATTTTAAATTAATTTTTAGATTATATATTTATACAATTTTTAATATTCATTTTCTTATATTTTGCAATCCATTTTCTCTCCAATCCCTTCCCCCTGCCCAAGAACACAGATAATATGATATAGATTGTACATATGTTATCATAAAATATATTTTTTATGTTCATCATGTTATGAAATAAGACACATTGCTCATTCTAAGGAAAAAAATCACAGGGGAAATAAAATGAATAATGGTATTATTCAATTTGCATTGGACTCTTTCTGTTCCTTTCGGTGGTAGATATTTTTTTTCATCATGAGTTCCTTAGAGTTGTTCTGGATCTTTGCCTTGTTTACAATGATTAGGTCATTTTTAGTTGCTCACCATACACTATTGTTATTATTCATCATACAGTATTATTTTGTTCAGCATTTTCCTAGTTCTGCTTACTTCACTTGACATCCCTTTATATGTCTTTATAGATTTGCATGTGTTTGTATGTTTGTGATCAACTTGCTTGTCATTTCTTATGGCACAATAATATTCCATTATGGGCATATACTGCATTTTTCTCAACCATTTCCTAATAGTTCAATATCCCTTCAATTTCCTGTCCTTTACCTTTCCCAAAAAGAGCTGTTGTAATTATTTTTGTATATGTAGGTCTTTCCCCCCTATCTTTACACACTTTTGGATACAGATTTAATATTGCTGGGTTTGATGGCCCTTTGGGCATAGTTTTAGATTGTTCTTCAGAATAATTGTATGTTCACAACTCTTAACAATGGTGTTATTTTTCTACATCCCATTCAACATTTATCATTTTCCTTTTTTGCCATATTAGCCAATCTGATTGATCTGAGATGGTAATTTTGATCTCTGAATTTAATAGTAATTTGGAGATTAAATATATTCATTAGATAGTAACTAAATTCCTAGTACCAATGATATAAAAGTACTTTGAGTGCAATATTTCTCAGAACAATGTATTTTGTCCATAAAATTGCAATTATTCATCAGAGTCAACTTTCCCAAATTTATCAAAGACAAATCTTTATTTTTAGTCTAATATTGTTAGTATCTATTCTACTTAGTTACTTCCCTTGCTAAGATAGTTATAAAGAAAATCCATTTGATACTCAAATCTATTGGTCACATCTTATGCTCAAGTAAGTTGAGAAAGGACAATTCAAGTACAGTCTGGAAGGGTGAGCTGTAGGGAAGGATGGATGAAAACTAAATAATTTCCTCGATCGTTTTTGGAATGTGGTTGTATAATCAGTCTGGAATAATAGTCTAAAAATTCTATCACTATAATTTATACCTATCTATATAGCTCAATAAAATGTTTTTACAATACTGAAACATATACCATTGAATACAATAATTTTAGTCACAGATGTTAAATGAATATATAGAGCCTTGTTATTTTCTGATTCTTTTTCATTAAAAAATATCCAAATGAGAAACTTTTATTCATTATTTTAGTTGGCCTGATTCTTTTGTGCTCTCATTTGAAAATTCCTTTTCAAAGATAGTGTGCCTTTGACTTCTCCTCCTCATTTTACCAATGAAGAAACTGATGCAAAAAAATTTAAGTGACTTGCCCAGGGTGACACAGTTATTTTGAGGTCATACTTAAACTCAGGATTATGAGTCTTCTTTACTCTAGGCCCTTACACTCTATATGTTGGCACACTGTGTTACCTACCTCCCTAAGAAAATTTTAATGCTTGGTAAAAGTCAGCATACACATATGCATGAACATTCATATTTGGAATCAGGATTAAAGATTTTCTAGAATCTAGATATATCTGTTTTTGTATCATACATACATCACATTCTTTTTTTTATAAATATTGAGTGTAAAATTTTATTTCTCCCCACCAACATTCTCCCACCTACTGAGAAGCAAGTAAAATAATATCATTTTCACATGTGAAGTTTTGCAAAATATATTTTCATATTAACAATATGTGTTGCTTTTTTAACTAATTCAGATGAGAATAAGGTTCAGGGATTGAAAAACATGTCTTTATTTTTCACTTCATTTTGAGAGATCTTCCTTGTACACCTCTTTTATGTGAGAAAAAAATTCTTTTTTACCCTTCTCTTCCAATAAAGCCTTTTATCTCTCTCCTTCATTTAAAAAAAATATGACCCCAACATAATCAGCTGACACCATTGCCCTCTGTCTAAGCAGAATTCTTCTAAATGCCCAATTAATGTTAAAGATTTTTTTTGAGTTGCATGTACAATTTTCCCAGATTGAAATGTAAACAGTTTGACTGATTGAATCATTTATGACTTCTCTTTCCTGTTTACTTTTTACACTTCTTTATAGTATTATGGTTTGTTGTCAAGTTTTTTAGCCAGCTCTGAAAGTCCTCTATTTTATTAAATATCCTTCTAATGTTTTTCCTCTGCAGGATTATGCTCAGTATTCTGTGCATCTCATTCTTCATTGTAACCTTAGCTGTTTTGCCTTACTGGAATACAATATTCTAAGCCCTTTGATATTCTAATATGAAACTATTAAATGTTACATGATCCCAACTCTGACTTCACAATATTTGAATTATTTTATTAGTTTCTTTTTTTTCTGGATATAGAAGTATTTTTCTCTATGACCTGAAAGCACTGAAATCTGTCTATAATATTGCTATGAGTTTTCATTTAAGGATCTACTTCAGAAGACATTGGTAGATGCCTTCAATTTATATTTTATCCATAGATTCAAGATGAAAGATCAATTTAACTAGATGTTTTTTTAAATTTCTTTTTCTTTTTCTTTTCTTTATGGCTCCTTTTTTATTATAACTTTGAAGTAGTCCAATAATTCCTAAAATATTTCTCTTCAACCTAATTTTCAAGTCAGCTTTTTTTTCTGAAGATATGTTTAATATTTTATTCTATTTTTCATCTTTTAAATTTGTTTTTATTGATTCTGGATGTCTTCTGGAGTAATTAGGATTCCATTTGTCCATTTTTAACTTATAAGTATTTATTTTCTTCAGTGAGCTTTCTTACCTCTTCTTCCATTTGTTAAATTCTATTTTTTAACTTCTAACTTATTTTTGAAGTTTTATTTTCTCAATTACATATAAGAACAAGATTCAACATGTTTTATAAAATTATTAAATGCAAATTGACTCCCACCCTTACTTTTGTCCTCCCTGCCAGAGATGGGAAGCAATTTGATCGGGGTTAGATGTATGTTATTATAAGAAACTCACTTTCATTTTGGCCATTGTTGCAAGAGAATATTCATATAAACAAAACCCACCACAATAAAAACACAAAATGAAGTGAAAAGTAGTATGTTTTGATTTTTATTTGGACTTCAATAGTTCTTTTCTGGAGGTAGATGGCATTCTTCATTACAAGTCCTTCATATCTGTCATAGATGATTATCTTGTTGAGAGTAGCTAAGTCTTTCACAGTTAATCATTGTACAACATTATTGTTGCTATGTATTTACTCCTTGTTCTGCTTAGTTTGCTCTGCATCAGTTCATTTAGGTCTTTCTACCTTTTTTTCCTGAAATCAACCTATTACCTGTTTCTTATATCATGATAGTAGTCAATCACCATCATATACCACAATTTGTTCAATCTTTCCTCAATTAATGGACATGCCCTCAATTTCCAATTCTTTGCCACCATAAAAAAAAATCTGCTGTAAATATTTTTGTATAAGTAGGATCTTTCCCTCCTTTTTTCCCCTGATCCCTTTGGGTTATAAATCTAGTAATGATGCTACAGGATCAAAGGGTATATGGGTAAATAACAGTTTTATGGTCCTTTGATCATAGTTCCAAATTGTTCTACAGAATGGTTGGATCAATGCACAACTCCACCAACAATGCATTAATGTCCTAATTTAGCCAATTTCCCTCCAATATTTATCACTTACTTTTTATGTCATGATGGCTAATCTGATATTTGGATTTCTCTACTTAAGAGTGATTTAAAATGATTTTTCCCTTGATTATTTGTGGGTTTGATTTCTTCATTTGAAAATGTCTTGTTCATACTCTTTGACATTTCTCAATTCTAGAATGGCTTATATTCTTATGAATTTGACTTTGTCCTCTATACATTTGAGAAATGAGATCTTTATAAAAATTTGTAATAAAATTTTTTCACAACTATTTTCTTTCCCTTCTAATCTTAGTTACATTAATTTCATTCATATAAAATATTTTTAATTGAATATAATCAAAATTATTCATTCTACATCTCATAACATTTTTTATCACATTTGGTCATGAGCTTGTCCCTGTTCTATTGGTTTGAACTTTGCTTTGTTTTTTTTAAAAGAAATAGTAAATGAAGTAATAGTAATTAATAAGCTAGACCATTCAGTACTGTTATAGATATGTCATTGTATGTAATTTTCCATCCTAAAAGTTGACCTCTCTAACACAGAGTATATATAATTATCTTTTCTGTAGGAGTATTGCTTCTTTTAAGTAACAGGATTCATCTTTTAGCAATTTTTTTCTAGGATCAATTTATTTTCCTCAGTTATTTGGAGTATATTTTCCAATGTCTATTGATATATGTAATTCTTCTTTTGAAGATGATTTATACATATTTTTCAATTATATATTGGCAAATGATTCTTAATGTTATATAGATGTGATTATTTCCAAAATAACTTACGTTTCAGACCCTATTACTGTTATTTACAACCCTTTTGTTTCTTCCTTGATATTATTTATGAATAAATTTATATGAAAAATTATTAGTTTTTTTTGTGATCATGATCTCAACTGGCTCAGAATTTTCCATCTAATTAAAGGTGTAAGGGATTCTTCTACTCATTTTATTTTTTTTCAAATGATGTAATCTCTTGTAGCCAGTCTGTTCCCAGTGGATTTTTAACAACTAAAACCAGTAATCTTTCCTTTTTACTACTGTACTCTGATTTACCTATGGTATGTAACTTTCTTAACAGAAATTTGAAGCATGTAAGGCATATATTCTAATATTGGCTCAGGTCTAATTTTTTCAATTTTACTGTTTGCACAAAGAAAAATAGTCTTTCCAATAATTTATATTTTGGAGCTTATAAAAAATGAAGCTATTTTAAAAATTGTTTCTGTTTATTGCTTACCTGAGCAGTGCTACTGATCTACTTTTCTATTTCACAAGTACTCAATAGGATTTTTAATGATTCCTACCACATAATTTAGTTAACATCTAGAAATGCTGTGTCTCATTATTTCTTTTAAGACCTAAAACCCGTCAGTTTTTTTAACACTTACTGATATAGATCCACCCAGCATCATACACATGTGATAGGGCTTAACTGATGTAAGAACTAAATGATGCAGGGCTAAATCTCCACCTCTCCCCAGCTCTTATTTACTATTCAGATGTTTCTGCTGTGTCCAACTCTATGTGACCCTATTTAGTATTTTCTTGGCAAAGATACTGGAGTGGCTTACCATTTCTTTCTCTAGCTCATTTTATAGATGAATAAGCTGAGGCAAATGGAGTTAAGGTACTTTGCCAGTGTCATATAGCTAGCAAGCAACTGAATCTGGATTTGAACTCAAATCATTCTGACTCCAGACCAGGTAATCTCTCCACTTTGTCATCTAGCTGCCCCTACTTACTTGTTATGGATGAGTGAAAATGACATTTCCTCTGTTCTGTTCATTATTACTCATTCCTTATTAAGCATTTCAAAGAATATCAAACAATTTCAGTTGTCTGGACTCCTCTACTTCTTTGCCACATAAGTGATGTGGCCCTTGCTATTAGTCTCACTTCCACTCCTTATCAATGTGCTTGAATTGGAGGGTGCATCTTGTTATATGTCTGAGCTTCCAGACTGCCCTTGAAGTTAGAGCACAATAAAGATTAAGAGCAATGTTCTTCTCTCTTACTATCTGTTGTCTTCCCATCACCATAATTCCAATCACCACCAAATTATCATCGATGTGTTCTATAGAGTATTAACTGGGCAATATCAATCTTTGGGAACCATTCCCTCCACATTTATCCTATAAGTGCTCTGACTGCCACTAGCTAAAAAAGGAAACTATGGAGATAGTATCAATGGCTTTAGACAGATATGTAAGAACGTATATTTACTAGTAATGGAGTTGATTTGTAGGACTAGCTAGTAATACAGTTTGGAAAGAAAAAAAAAGTCTAGAACCATAAATAAAAGTCATATTGTGGAGAGTCTTGAATTACTATTTCTATTAAACAGATATACTAAATAACATCATTCCCTAAAAATGCAGTGAATCTTTTATACTGTCAGGTTTTTTTAATTTGACAAAGATAAGCTTTTCTCAGTAATGTTACAATATTGAGTGAATTTGGACAGAACTGTTGAATATTGTTGTGAAAGGCTCTAAGACTTATAGTTGTAAGACTTGAATGTATCTGTCTCTAAAGTAGCTGTCTGACTTTTGGCAAGTTACTTATGAGTCTCAGTTTTTCTCATCTTTAAAATAAGGGCAATGATCTAGATCTCTAAGGTCCTTTTTATCCTTTACTTCCTGTGATCTCCAAGATAATGTCCAATTCTAAGATCCTAGGCTTCTTTTCTCTAAAGGGTTTATTCAAATACTAAGGTGAAAAGGCTATATGAATATTCAGAAACTGAAACAACTCATCCTTGTGAAATGCATTGCCCCATTGACTTTTATAAGAGAAAATGAGGACAAAAGGTTTGGATTCAAATAAGGTGATGATTCTTAGGGGATTATATATGTGATCAGAGGCAACCCACAAGAAAGAAGCCTTTTGAATTGGTCAGAGGTAAAAAACAGAAACCTTTTGATAGGAAGGTTTCAGCAATTCAATTAGATCATCTTTCTAACTAGAAATAATAGAAAAAAAATCAAATTCTAGTTTAACATTCTAATTTTATTGCTAAAAATGAAGAATCTTTACTTGGTTCTACATTTTAAAATATATTTTTGGTAGTAACTTAAATAAGACATAGATAATCTAATTATATGATCAATTGTATTTTAGATATGATAGTATCATTTTATATAATGTGTGATAAGTACATTTTAAAGATATTATTTTCAACAGTGACAGGGTTACAAAATCATCTTTTATTTTTTCAAAATGAAATATGAATTAAGTGATTTATAAAAACTCATATCACCTCTAGCATATATTTACATTTTTATACTGAAAATATCACTTATGCCTCACAAAAAATTGCAAATAAATTTCCATGTATTTAAAGTACATTATTTCAACTCAGGCAGTAGATCTTCTACCAAACCAGAAATAACCCAATTGAAGAATGATGTTAACTTTCAAAGGAGTCTACTCTATTTTTATTGGAAGTGTTCTATGTTGGACTTCCTAAAGAAATTATTATCTTTCTAAATATATTTTCTAATTTTCTTTAGAATCTTAACTTTCCAGAGAAATAGAGAAATAAAATGGATATTGTCAGCATATTTATAAATTAAAGATGAAGGATAATCATCTTTTTTCAGAAAAAGTCACAATTCTAATTTGAACAAATTAATTATACATTTTAGAAGTTTTAATTTCTTGGACTTTTTAGTAACTATTTTAGGAAAAATGTTTTACACATAGATAAGTTTAACCATAAAACTATGAAAATAGTTTGAGTAATTTAAAAAAAATACTTTATTTACTTATTTTTCTTAAAAAGTGACAGGGGAAAAGCAGCCTCAGATGAGAGGACTTTAAAAAGTCATACATAGGGGAAAACACAGATTTCTGACGTTGAGGTTTAATTTTTTTCCTGATCTTCTGGACTAGAATCATGTGACTCTTAGCAGTAATTGATGAGCAAGTCATCTTTCTCTGAAATTTATAATAAAGATTCTTTGATAAGATGTTAGGTTTGTTTAAATCTTTAAGTCATTTTTTGATAATAATTATCTATTGCAAGAAATGTATGAAGATGGCAAAAAGGGACATAAAATGTTTTGAAAAGATGCCTTCTTCATTAGTTTCATGTGTATCTTGGATACTAGATGGTGATCAGAGATTTAATGAGACAATTCTCTCCATTGAATAATATATATACTAATTCTGGCTACATTTTTATGCAAAAATGGTTTAAATTTTGTATTATCAAAATATTTTGCTCATATGATTGCATAGCGTTGAAGAATATCTGGTTTAAAAAAGGATGCCTTCTTATGTATCTGATATTACTTGTAATATAATCACCCAACAAATATTAACAAAGTGGGGATAAAAATGTCATCTGAAATGGAACTAACAATTGCATATTCAAATGTCTTGAAATACAAAACTCAAATTCAATTCAATTCTGAGTCCATATTCTATTATTAAAAAAAGAATGGTGAAAAGCTTAAAATAATTTTAGAAAAGTTCTCAAAAATTCTGTTACTTTATCATATACATTTATATGAATATATGTTGACACTTATATGGGGGTGGAGTTCACACTAGATTTAATGCTTGCTTTGGATCTAACAAGAGCTGTGTTCAGGTCATGTCTCTGACACATTGTGCTTAATAACTCTTGACAACCCACTTAGTGCTCTAGGCAAATCTCTAATATTTCAAGTTGTAGAGAAGTTGAATTGCTAGAGGGAATTTCCATATTTTGGACTTCCCTACACTAATGAAATAAAAAAATCCAATCCCAGTTTCTATATAAATAAATAGGAAGGATTTCTATGGGGACTTCCAGTTAAGATGGCAGCAGAGAAAGGAATAGCACTTCTTGATCTCTCCTAACCAAAGAATACAGGACTCCATAAGGGGACATAAAAATGAATCCAGATGAAAGAAGGGACCCCACAACAGGGCGCAGAATTGAAGGTACATGGAATTGGGGCATTTCCACGCTATAAAGGGGTGAAACAGCTCTCACTAAAACACGAGAGGAAGAAGCCCCTCTCCCACCCCCCACACCACGTACAGCTCAGAGGCCAGCTCACAAGAGTGAAAGCAGGTTTGGGGCACCAATTAAGTCACTGGCAGCTCCAGGGCTTGTTCCTGAGAGCAGCAAGACTTAGGACCCCACGAGACTAAAGAACACACATGGACTTTCCTGAGCATCTGCTCTGGTGAAGGCAGGGCCCTAGGTGCAGACAAGGATCTTGAGCCCAGGCTTGGACGGCGAGTGGAGACCTTGTGCAGACGGGAGCATGCAGTGGGAGCACAGCAGTGGAAGCAGTGCCCTGAGACTATTGAAGGAGCCCTGGGCAGAGGGGCAGACCAGGGACAACCAGGAGGCTCGACCCCAAGAACAACGGGACCTGACCTCGGGAGCCTAGAGAGCATAGAGAGACCCTGATTGTGAGGATAAAGTGTAAAAGGAGCTGGGCTAACAACAATGGCAAGCCAAAACCAGGAACCCCAGAAGAGAAAGATTATCAAGAAGAACTCTGGGACACTCGCCAACTTTTACAAAGAGAAAATCCAGACAACAGAGGGGAACAAACAAGAAATTATATACAAACATTCCCAAAATAATGAAAACTGGTCACAAGCTATAGAAGAGTTCAAACCTGTGATGATGAAAAAGATATAAGAGATCTGGCAAGAAAATAACAGATTAAAAGGCATAATTTCACAATTGGAAAGTGAGGCATGTCAACTGAAGATAAGAAATGACCAGATTGAAGAGGAAAACCAAAAGATTATAACCGAAAACCAGTCCCTAAAGGCTAGAATTGAGCAATAGAAGCTAATGATCTCTCAAGACAGGAAGAACAAATAAAACAAAGTCAAAAGACTGATAAAATAGAAGGAAACATGAAATACCTCAATGAGAAAGTGACAGATCAAGAAAACAGGGCTAGAAGAGACAATTTGAGAATCATTGGTCTTCCAGAAAAAGCAGCAATTAATAGAAACTTGGACTCCATCCTAAAAGAAATTATTCAGCAAAAGTGCCCTGAAGTTCTACAACAAGAGGGCAATATAGATATTGAAAGGATCCATAGATCACCCTCTACACTAGACCCAGAAAGGACAACACCAAGGAATATAATAGCCAAATTCAAGAGCTTCTAAGTAAAAGAAAAAATCTTACAAGAAGCCAGAAAGAGACAATTCAAATATTAAGGAGCACCAATCAGGATCACACAGGATCTGGCAGCCTCCATGCTAAAAGACCGCAAGGCTTGGAATATGATATTCAGAAAGGCAAGAGAGCTGGGCGTGCAACCACGGATCAACTACCCATCTAAACTAACTATATACTTCCAGGGTAAAGTATGGGCATTCAACAAAATTGAAGATTTCCAAGTATTTGCACAGAAAAGACCAGGGCTAAATGGAAAGTTTGATATCCAACCACAAAAATCAAGAGAAACAAGAAAAGTTAAATAAGAAAGAGAGGGGAAAGAAAGAAAACTCAAAATTTTTTAAATTTGACTCTGTAAGGGCTTCAGTAAGATCTAATTATCTGTATTCCTATGTGGAGAAATGCTATGTATAATTCTCTGTAGTGAACTCTATTCACTATTATAGTATTCACTATCATAGCAATCAGAATAATAATTCTTAGGGAGAGGGTGGAATATCAAATGGTCTAAGATGACATGGAGGGTGGGAAAGAGGGGGGTGAATAGTAGGGGACACCAAGAGAAACTTGAGTGAATAAGAAAAATAGGATATTCTATTACACACAAAGAGGGCATGGGAAGAGGAGCGGACAAATATTATTATAAGAAGGAGAGGAAGAGAGCATTAAGAGGTAATATTTAAATATTACTCTCTGTGTAATCAACCCAGAGAGGGAAGAGTAGCTATATTATCCTTTGGGATAAAAAACTCTATCTAACCCTACTGAGAAAGTCAGAAGGGATAAACCAAGGGAGCAGAGGAGTGGGGAGGTCAAAAAAAGGAGGGGATAAGAAGGAGGAGGGAACTCATTAGGCCTTTAAAAATAAAAAGAGGGGAATAACAAGGGATGGGGTAGAAAGGGAAGCTAATCAAGGGAGGGGATAAGGGATACAGGCTCAAAGCAAAGCACTGGTTTAAAAGAAAATAGTGTAAGAAGAAGGGGTGGGACTAGGGGAGGATACACAAATGTCAGTGAATGCACAACTGATAATTATAACTCTGAATGTGAATGGGATGAACTCACTCATAAAATGGAAGCAAATAGCAGAGTGGATTAGAAACAAAAATCCTACCATATGTTGTCTAAAAGAAACACATATGAGACAGGTGGACATAAACAAGTTTAAGGTTCAGGGCTTGAGCAAAATTTTTGGGCATCAAATGAGAAAAAGAAGGCAGGAGTGGCTATTATGATTTCTGACAAAGCCAAAGTAAAAATAGATATGATTAAAAAAGACAGGAAAGGTCATTACATCTTCATTAAAAGCAGTATAAACAATGAGGAAATAACACTGCTCAATATGTATGCACTAAGGGGTATAGCATCCAAATTCATAAAGGAGAAAATGGTAGAGCTCAAGAAGGAAATAGATAGTAAGACCATAATAGTGGAGAGATCTAAATATTCCTCTTTCAGATCTAGATAAATCAAACCTAAAAATAAATAAGAAAGAGGTAAGAGAGGTGAATGAAGTCCTAGAAAATTAGATTTAATTGATATGTGGAGAAAAATAGGGACAAAAAGGAATACACCTTCTTTTCAGCTGCACATGGTACATTTACAAAGATTGACCATCTAATAAGGCATAGAAACATTGCAAACAAATGCAAAAGAGCAGAAATATTAAATGTAACCTTCTCAGATCATAATGCAAAAAAAATAATAACTAGTAAGGGTACCTGGACAGGAAAATCAAAAATTAATTGGAAATTAAATAATATGATTCTCCAAACCAATTTGTCAAAGAAGAAATCATAGAAACAATCAACAATTTCACTGAAGAAAATGACAATGATGAGACATCCTACCAAACTCTGTGGGATGCAGCCAAGGCAGTACTCAGGGGGAAATTTATATCCTTGAGTGCATATATTAACAAACTAAGGAGGGCAGAGATTAATGAATTGGGCATGTAACTCAAAAAACTAGAAAGCGAGCAAATTAAAAGTCCACAGATGAAAACTAAATTAGAAATACTAAAAATGAAGGGAGAAATTAATAAAATTGAAAGTAAAAGAACTATTGAATTAATAAATAAGACTAGAAGCGGGTATTTTGAAAAAACAGATAAAATAGACAAAATACTGGTCAATCTAATAAAAAAAAGGAAAGAAGAAAACCAAATTGACAATATCAAAGATGAAAAGGGAGACCTCACCCCCTAATGAAGGGGAAATTAAGGCAATCAATAAAAACTATTTCACCCAATTATATGACAACAAATATAACAATTTAGGAGATATGGATGAATATTTACAAAAATATACATTACCTAGTTTAACAGCAAAGAAATAGAATACCAAAATAATCCCATATCAGAAATAGAAATTGAACAAGTCATCAAAGAACTCCCTAAGAAAAAATCACCAGGACTTGATGGATTCACAAGTGAATTCTATCAGACATTCAAAGAGCAACTAAACCCAATACTATACAAATTATTTGATATGATAAGCAAAGAAGGAGTCCTACCAAATTCATTTTATGACACAAATATGGTACTGATGCCAAAGCCAGGGAGATCAAAAACAGAGAAAGAAAACTACTGACCAATCTCCCTAATGAACATAGATGCAAAAATGTTAAATTGAATCCTAGCAAAGAGACTCCAGCAAGTAATTAAGAAGATCATCCACCACTATCAGGTGGGATTTATACCAGGAACGCAAGGATGGTTCAACATTAGTAAAACCATCCACATAATTGACCATACCAACAAAAATCAAATGATTATCTCCATAGATGCTGAAAAAGCCTTTGACAAAATACAGCATCCATTCCTATTGAAAACACTGAAAAGTATAGGAATAGAAGGACCTTTCCTAAAAATAATAAACAGTATATACCTAAAACCATCAACAAGCATCATATGCAATGGGGATAAATTAGAAGCATTCCCAATAAGATCAGGAGTAAAACAAGGATGCCCATTATCACCTCTACTCTTCAACATAGTACTAGAAACACTAGCAGTAGCAATTATAGAAGAAAAAGAAATTGAAGGTATCAAAATAGGCAATGAGGAGACTAAGCTATTACTCTTTGCAGATGATATGATGGTATACTTAAAAAATCCTAGAGAATCAACTAAGAAGCTTATAGAAATAATCAACAAATTTAGCAAAGTTGTAGGATACAAAATAAATGCACATAAATCATCAGCATTTCCATATATTTCCAACACATTAGAACAGCAAGAGGTAGAAAGTGAAACACCATTTAAAATCACCCTAGACAATATAAAATACTTGGGAATCTATCTACAAAACAAACAGCAATTTTACGAAATCAACTACAAAACACTTTCCAAACAAATAAAACTTGATCTCAACAATTGGAAACCTATTAATTGCTCATGGGTAGGACGAGGGAATGTAATAAAAATGACCATTCTACCCGAATTAATTTACCTATTTAGTGCCATACCTATCAAATTATGAAAAAACTTCTTTACTGAATTAGGGAAAACTATACCAATTTCATTTGGAATAACAAAAGTTCAAAAATATCAAGGGAAATAATGAAAAAAAATGTGAAGGAAGGGGGCCTAGCAGTACCAGATATTAAACTATACTATAAAGCAGCAGTCATCAAAACAATATGGTACTGGCTAAGAGACAGAATGGAGGATCAGTGTAATAGACTTGGGGTTAATGACATCAGCAAGACAATGTATGATAAACCCAAAGTGCCCAAATTTTGGGACATGAATACACTATTTGACAAAAACTGCTGGGAAATTTGGAAAACAATATGGGTGAGATTAGGTTCAGATCAAGATCTCACACCCTACACCAAGATAAATTCAGAATGGGTGAATGACTTGAATATAAAGAGGGAAGCTATAAATAAGTTAAGGGAACACAAAATAGTATGCCTGTCAGATCTCGGGGAAAGGAAAGATTTTAAAACCAAGCAAGAATTAGAGAAAATTACAAAACGTAAATTAAATGGTTTTGATTTTTTTAAGCTAAAAAGCTTTTGTACAAACAAAAACAATATAGTCAAAATCAGAAGGGAAACAACAAATTGGGAAAAAAATCTTTATAACAAAAAACTCTGACAGGGGTCTAATTACTCAAATATACAAGGAGTTAAAGCAATTGTATAAAAAAATCAAGCCATTCCCCAATTGATAAATGGGCAAGAGACATGAATAGGCAATTTTTAGGTAAAGAAATGAAAAGTATCAATAAGTACATGAGAAAGTGTTCTAAATCTCTAATGAATAGAGAAATGCAAATCAAAACAACTCTGAGGTATCACCTCACACCTAAAGATTGGCTAAAATGAAAGAAGGGGAGAGTAATGAATGTTGAAGGGGATGTGGCAAAATTGGGACATTAATGCATTGCTGGTGGAGTTGTGAACTGATCCAACCATTCTGGCTGGCAATTTGGAACTATGTTCAAAGGACTATTAAAAAAAAAAATATGCCTGCCCTTTGTTCCAGCCATACCATTGTTGGGTTTGTTACCCGAAGAGATCATAAATAAACAGACTTGTACGAAAATCTTTATAGCAGCACTTTTTGTTGTGGCAAAAAACTGGAAAAGGAGGGTATGTCCCTCAATTGGGGAATGGCTGAACAAATTGTCGTATATGCTGTTGATGGAATACTATTGCGCTGAAAAGAATAATAAACTGGAGGAGTTCCAGGTGAACTGGAAAGGCCTCCAGGAACTGATGCAGAGCAAAAGGAGCAGAGCCAGAAGAACACTGTACACAGAGACTGATATACTATGGTAAAATCGAATGAAATGGACTTCTGTACCAGCAGTAATGCAATGACACAGGACAGCTCTGAGGGATTTATAGTAAAGAATGCTACCCAAATTCAGAGGAAGAACTGCAGGAGAAGAAACACATAAGAAAAACAACTGTTTGAACGCATGGGTTGAGATGGACATGATTGGGGAATGTAGACTTCAAACTACCACACCAATGGAACTATCAACAATTTGGAAAGATGTCTTGATCAATGACACCTGTTAAAAGCAGTGGAAATGTGCATCGGCCATGGGTGGGGGAAAAGCGGGGGGGCTGAAGGGGAAAGTAGGAGCATGAATCACGTAACCATGTTAAAAATGAATATTAATAAATGTTTAAAAAGTTAAAAAATAAATAGGTAGGTTGATGATAGATTGATGCATGCACATTTTATAGATGAATTATAGAATAAGCATAAACATACATATTTTTAATATTGCAACTCTAAGTTTAGTTTTAATAAAATGATTGTCAATTATATGCATTTGTTTATCTATGACTCCTTACTGGCTACTTCTAAAAATATGTTTTATGCTTAGATCATTTCAGACATACAAGAGGAAAACAACAGTTTTCAGAGTTACTTTCTGAGTCTTTTCTTATTATTGATTAAAATTTCATAGCAGAAGTTGCCTGAGATGAGAGAACATGAAATAGTCACTCATGAGAGAAATTGTGAATCTCTCTTTCTCTGTCCCACTTGTCCCCTTCCCATGTTTTTAGCTATATCTATGTTTCTCTCTAGATAGATATTGTTCATTCATGTATGAATTGGATTTAAGTGAGTCAGAGATGCATAAAATCATCATCCTCATTCTCTCTTCTGGAGACATCAAAGTCCAGTGGCAAGAGAAAAATTGGATTGATATGACCCAAGAAACAGTGGATAATCTTGACATCTAACTATACCTATCTATCTACCTAAAGAGAAAAATGCATATCAATTTTTGGTCCTAGATAGATAGATGTAGATAGAGATGTATTTATAGAGATAGATATGCCTCTGAAGCCACATCTACTTAACCATCTATCTAGAGAGAAACAATGATTTTAAAAGACAAATTGTTAATTTATGTCAATCATTGGTAATAATTTCTACATCTAGAGACTTCCACTCTGAATAGATCTCATGTCAAGGTTAACATACATATGCATACAAATATATGTCTATCTATATGTCAGTCTGTCCATCTGTTTATCTATCTTCACCTAGCAAACTTATTAGCTATCTGAGTCTCCTTTGACATCAGTGTGATTGTGACTGTAAGTACTATTTCAACATCTGAAACTGAAATTATCTGTAAAATGCATACTCTCTGGATACATGTATGTTTATTTCAGGAAATGAAATAGTAATTACAACCATAATCATATATAACATCCAAGGACACTGATTTTGAGATGATCTTGTACTCTGCATGCCTTTCCAATTTACTATACTAGAATTAAATTTGAATACTTTTTTAATAAACTTTGTTTTGTCATAAGCAGAAAAGGTGAAACAAATGAGAGATTTCAAGTGTTGAAATCTTGGTTTAAGAGAGTGGAGAATTCTTACTCTAACCTAACTACAATTTAGTTAAGATTGGTTTAACAGATGGTTTATTTCTATTATTCATCAACTTAACTTTGAACGTTTATATTTAGTTTTGTGAAGCAAGTTCCTTGGCTAGCCTCAAATTCCTCTGTACAATTTCAGGAAGTCATTCCTTAATATCTAACTGACTTCATACAAGTTGATTTGTTTGAAACATATTAATTAGTCAGTTACTAAAGTTAATTTCATCTTTCAATGAAATATTGTAAATCTATCTCTTATTCTAAGCAAATATCTAAATATAGTCTCTTTAGTTATAATTTGGCTTTGACAGTTGAATCCATTGTCATGGCTTATCCTAAAACAAAGGTTTCTTTACACTGAATCAATACACTTAATTTATTTTCTTGTTCCAAAGCCTGAAATCCTTGTTGATATCTTAGGAAGCTTGTTTTTTAGACATAAGACATACTAATTAATTTCATAATAGAGATGACTGAGTGTTTTACATGATTTAATAATGAGATCACAAAATGTTGAAACATGTTTTATAACTTCTAGTAATGAAAAAACAGTTTGATTATGTTGAATTCAAAATGTCTTTTTATATACTATGTCTATTTTCTAAAATCTGGCTTTAATCATAGCCTTGTTTTCATTTTTGAAATACATTTTAATATATTTTAACATAAATTTTCTGATTTTTCCCTGTCATCTTTACCCCTTTCTAAAGTGCAATTCCACATATAAAGGATAAGAAAAAGTCAACATTCATTAATTTAATGGTTTAAGGTTTTCCTTTCCTTTATCTTTCCCTGGTTTGGGGGCTATATTGGTCTCATTAAAGGAGTTTGGAAAAGTTATTTTTTTCAAATTTGGGGAACAATTTATGTAATCAATTTTAAGAATTCTTAGGTTTTTAAATATATTTTTCTTGTAAGTTCATTAGGAGAAATATATGTTGTTGTCAATTACCATTAGTTTTATCTACTTTTATGATATTGGGATTATATAAGAACTATATTTGTAGTTCATTTAGTTTGGCTTTTAACATTTTTAGACTATATATAGTTAATCTATATTGTGATCTCAGTTCTTTGGGCATTTTGCTAACTTTAGTTTCTTCATCTATAACATAATAGGATGATTTCTGAAGCCACAGACAACTCAGAATAAGAAATATGTAAAATGTGGTGTGCATTTTACTTAATTAAGTAAAAAAAATCAAAATCATATTTTTGCGTTTTATTATTAATATTTGTGTTACATAGAACAAAGCAAACCTAAAAATTCACAAACTAAACTGATGTAATGCAAAAGATGCAAGAGAGAGATTTTTGCTCTTGCAGGGCGCCAACTAAAAACTTCTGGCAGTTAGAAGCCTTAGAATTCTGAGAGAGTTCTGTTGATCCCTGAGGTTTGAACAGAGCAGAAGGATCTATCAGAGCTCTATTTTGGCTTTTGGTTTGCTTTGCCTTGTGCCTTGTCTTTGGATAATTTGAACCTAGCTAATTTATCTGGAACTCTCCCTGACCTCCATATTATTTCCCTGTTTTCCCTGCCTGTTTTCCTGGGGCTCTGGGAGGCAGGGTAGCTTTTGGATTTTTAGTGAAAAGACTTTGTGGGTTTAGTTTTCTCCAATAGGCAAGTAGGACATCCTTGAATTCAAACTATCCCTGTAGTATTCCCTCTACCTAAAAGCAGCCAAATCTTCCCAGGCTGAGAGAGCAGGTTCTCTCTCAGTCTAACCCATTCTTGAGGGTGAAGGGGAAAGAATAATTCTCTTTTATTTTCTGAGGGAAACTGGAGGCATCCATCTTGGGAGGAAGTATTTATCCGACACTTCCTACTGAATCCCTTCAGTTTCATTGACAAGGGAGGAGCCTTGTGTTTACTAATTTGAGGACTTGAGAAACTGAGAAGAAAGCCCTCAAGTCAGATTCAAACCACTTCTGACTGGCCCTATTCCTTGTGTCTGTAAAAGTACTTTTCCTGCCTGGAAGGGTTCAGTCTATTTTCCCCCAGTGTCCTCTGTCTCTGGCCCGAGTGTCTAGTCTGTGTTAGCTGCCTCTCCTGAATACCTCACCTGTATCCTTACCATCCAAATACTGCCCTGTCCATTCCTCCCTAAACTCAGCCAATCCCTTTCGTTCCTCTCCTATCACTTCAATCACCTTTTATCCCTCCGTCACTCAGCAAGGGTAGGAGAGCACCCCCGAATTTTAATGTCTCCTTTCATCCATTACACTGATAAAATGAGAAAATTGATGACCCAAATTAATTCACTGGGAGAATTTTTATTAGGAAAATTATTTTCATATAAACTAAAATGCAATAAGAATACTGATGTTGTCGTTACAAAGTTGCAATTTCTAACCTAAAGTGTCAGTTTTTTCTCTTTGAATTTTATTGCATTTTCAAAACCAAGTAGCCCAGTTTGTGATGATGCAGAGTCTGGGGGCGGATAAGTGAACCACAGTCAGCAAAGATTAAATGGTAAACAGAGGAGATGAGATTTTCATTGCTTCTTTTTAGGGTTTAAGATTTGGTAATCCACCCCTTCCCATTTTTAAATACATTCAATTTGAAAAAGGACTTACCAACTACAATTGACATGTATTCATGATTCTTCAAATATATCACAACATACAGATGAGATGGCATAGAGCTAAATACTTTCTTTTTCAACTATTTAAATTCTTTTACACCAAAGTCCTCCTTTAATTTCTTTTTTTTAGTGTAGAGATGATACTCACTTCTTGAAACTGTTAAAGAGAAGCATGAACTCTAGTGAATATTAACAAACTGGAAAGTTGCAAAGTGCAGATTCAATAACTGACTGTATTTTTTGAATATTTTATATATGTGTAATAGTATGTGAGATAAATGTGTGTATGCATATGTGCATATGTTCATGTTATCTTAAGACTACCTCAATTAATAGAAGTACACCAATAGCAAACTGGCCATGAAGAAATGAATTAGTTTGAATTGCAGCAATTTATGACTAAAGATGCAGAGCCAAGATGGCAGCTTAGTAGCAGTGAAAGCTGAAACCCATCTCACAGTTCTACCAAACCAGTCTTTGTAAAGGACCTCAAAATTACAGGAATCAAAACCAAAAGAAAATTATTATGTTATGCATGAATTCCATAAATAGTATATCCAGAATGCAATTATTCAGGTTCAACTTAAGCATCTATAAGAGAATGAATGTGTCTCCTTATGAATGAGGCAGCACCTATCTCCTTTATAATTAACGATGGATAAATATATTTTTGGATAGCAAGGGCTGAGGCTGTTTTATTATATAAATTTAAAATTAAATTATAATATTAGATTTCTTTCTCTTCTTTATGCTAGTTTTTTATATATTTAAAGACAGTCATTTATTGCCACTGATTCCAATTACTTATAGATTAAAAAATTTGAATGAACCTTAGATATCTTCTCCAAAATTGTGAGGAAATCAAGAAACAAAGGGATGACTTAATTACCCCAAGGTTATATAGTAAGCCAAAGTTGAAGTACAGTTTTGAATCTGTAACTCTTAATTTCAAGTCCAACTTTTTTCTAAACTTGATAAAAGCTATAGTTTTAGATAGTAATCTGGACACTGAGAGTTTAAATTATTTCCCTATATTCACACATCCAATATGTTTTAAGAGTAACTACTTAAAACCAGTCTTGACTCCTATTTCAGGTCAATGTTATTTATAGTATTAAGAATTTTACCAGTCTACTGATTGAAAAAAAAAGAGTTAGATTGGATTCTTTCTAAATAAACTCAACTTTCTTCAATCTAGCTAACATCTCAGCTTTAAAATTACTTTTCAAATCTCACTAAGTATTTATCTCCAATTATATATATATATATGTATATATTTATTTATATACATATTTAAGAAAGCATACAAATATACATACATGCATTATTGTTTGTAGATTTTCTCCCTAATGAAACTATGAGATCTTTAACATGAAAGACATTTTTTTTGGTTTCCTTTGTAATCCCAACATTTAGCACAGTGCCTATTATACAGTAGATACTTAACAAATGCTTTATTTTTTATTAGTGGCAGAACAAATTCTGTACACTTTTGTGAAATGAACTATTATAGTAATACATGGGCATAAGGTAGCAAAGTTGGTAAAAGATTGGTTCTAGAGTCAAGAAGACTGGACTCAAATATGGAATTAGTCACTTTCAAGTGATGTGAACCTGGGCAAGTCACTGATCCTGTTTTCCTCAGTTGCCTGAACTTTAAAATGAGGATAGTAATAGTAAATAACATGCAAAATTATTGTGAGGCTCCAATCAGGAAGTATTTATAAAAAATTTCTTCTCATAGTGCAAAGGCACATGGAGAACTATATAAATGTTTATTCCCTTCCCTTTGCTTCCTTTAGAGTAGTACTGGCATCACTGAGATCATAGATGAATTGAACTACTATAGAGAGAATTTCAAACCTTAATACATGGATATTCTCCCTACCCATATTTATTTTTGTTATTTTTCCTTAATACTGTAATACTTTCAAGATATTTTACTTCTTCCATTAATGAAGATAACAAATTATCTCTAACACAAAATATGGTCTTTGTGAATTGTTGAAAATAAAATATTCACCATCCTGGGAACAAATCTGGTGTTGAGTCTCTTCTCATTGAAGCACAAGTGTAGTGACTTTGAATTGCCTTTACTACTTTCAACATTTCTTCCCCACTATTTTTTTTCTATGACATTTGGGTAATCTAATGCCCCAAATCAACCAATTTTTACATTATAATCTCTTTTACCTTACCATGAGGATGACTTTATAGTACAAAAATAGACTTGGGACTTTTGTTCTTACATATCAACTGGTTACCAAAATTAGTGACCTGAAAGATTTAATTTAGTTCTCAGTTATCTAACTTTATACCAGGTGCACAATTCACACATGGGAAAATGCATTTCAGTAATTTTCTGAATGTTATTTCTCTTATATAAATGTTTTAAATTTATCTCTGAAGGTGGCATTCAAAGTGACCTTGGCAAATTGGGAAAACCAATCCATGTTCTAAAAATGTAGTAGTCCCAAGATATTTTAAATTCTTTTCCTTTGAGTTTGAGATAAAAGAGTAGATTTTTAAAGTCATTTTCAGAGGTTCTCTACTATTCTTTGGTTAAAGTCATTTGAAAATAATTACTAAAAAACTATTGATCCTCTAAATATATTTTTCAAGAAACATACTTTTGAGTGGGAAATTAGTCTTTATTTTTAATTTAGGTGAATATTTCTCACATTCTGGGCTGCTGATTCACATTTTCTTTCATCTGATTTAATCTGCTTTGAGCAATTCTATTTAACTATACAAGTTTTCAAGTTTATGTTTCCATAATCATACTTTTTAAAAATTGTTATCTATTGTAGAATTTAAAGGATAGTTTCTGCCATATTTTTATAAGCTTCTGAAAAATGTCCTGAAGTACATTAAAATTTCAATTCGTGCTTTAATTTGATATTAGGAAATACATATTTAGGAAAAATGAAATAAATCAGATAATGAAGCAGCTAGAATATCTGCCTAAGAATGACTGATTACATCAAGTTTTTGAATTCTACAGAGATTCCTAAATGAACTTAACAACCACTCAAACAAGTATGGCTCAATTGTCCTTCAAAGAAACAACAGGCATAATAATAATGAAAGTAAGAAAACAAATGTTTTCAGGCTATGATAATTAGGGGAATGAACTGCTTATTGAACTGCTCCCACAGTGTATATGTCATTGTCATTCACTGTAGATGGATAATGAACTGGACCAAAATTTAAATAAAATAAAATGTTAATGATCATTTTAGTAATTCCAATTGTTTCCCTGAAGCAAAAACTTATCTACTTGACATAAATATTATAGTATCAAAGTCTTATAGCATCTTTGATACTATAATATTTACGCAATTAAGTATTGCATCACCTAAAAGACTATGAAAATATAGATTAATATTACAAATAATAGTTTATACATAAGAAGTATAAATCTGAATCTAGGCACATAATAGGAAATTAACATAGCCTAACAGATATATCGCCTGCATTCTTCAATGAGTTCAATAATAAGTTAATGAATTAAGTTAAGGATGTAGATCTCTGTTGGTTAGGGAAACCTCCCTTTTTTTTCTTAGAGAATTTATGGGAGCACATCACTCACATAAAGTGAAAGGATATAGGTGGATCTAGTTTGTACTGCCACTATCAAAGGGAATATTCTCATCAAAAAAATACAAGGGCCTTTAAATCTCTTCATTAAGAAACTGAAGAAAAAATTAACTTTATCAAATCATTCAATATTTAATTTCTTTAATGTCTTGCTTCAATATTCATTAGGGAGATTGTTCTATCATTTTCTTTCTCTGTTTTTTCTCTTACTGGTTTAGTTATGAACACCACTTTTGTGCCATGAAAGGAGTTTCATAGAATTCCTTCTTCAGGTATTTTTTCCAAATAGTTTATATAGTACTGTCATTAATTTGTTCTTTAAAAGCTTGGTAGAATTCACTTGAGAGTCTTTCTGGTCCTGGGTTCCCCTACTTAGGGATATAATGGGGAAAAACCAGGGAAGGTGCCTTAAATATTACTTGTGGGCTCACTGGGGTGGATAGGAGACAGGAAGGGAGATTGGATGAGACTTTACAAGTCAGGGAACCAGGTTTAGCTACAAGGGAAAGACCACTGACTGAAATGACAGTTAAGCCTGACCAATTGTCACTCAGCCCCACCCAGCCTGGAATAAATACAGATTAATACATACACAAAATGAGGACCTAAAATTACTAAAAACACACAGGGAATCAGTTTATTTATAATATGAGAGGATTGGAAAGGGGGTTAGGTAAACTATGGCTAACAACCCAGGACTGGAGTCAAAAAAGGTAAGATCCCTAGCTAATCTGACTTCTGCAAGGCTTTGACAGCTTGGCTAAGAACCTGGGGAAGAGGGCTTGAACTTGGGATCTCACAACTCTTTCAGGGATATTACAGGTTGCCAGGAACCAACTCCTCCAGTACTGATGTAGCCAAGTAGGGACTGAAGTCTACAAGCTGTCCACCAGATCACAGGCCACTTTCCTATTCAGTGCTCTCTTGCAGGATTGATGTCCTCTTCTTTCAGTCTTCACCACTCTCCAAGATCCCAGGGAATCAGGGTGCAACTCCACTAACTGTGAGGTCTCCCAGAGTCAGTCACAGCTTGTCCCAACCACCACGGAGTCCTTCTCAGAGAGAGAGCAAGCCACTTCCTGCTTCCCCATTCCATGTGGAATTCTCCAGGCCGTCTTGCTAAGTCTCTTACGTAATAACTAAATAATAATCTTCCTCACAACAAGGAATTAATTGATGGCTTGTTTGATTTCTGAGATCAGGTTGTTTAAGCATTCTATTTCCTCTTCTATTAGTATGGGTAATTTAAATATATTTTTCAATATTCAGGGAGCAGCTGGGTAGCTCAGTGGATTGAGAGCCAGGCCTAGAGAAGGGAGGTCCTAGGTTCAAATGGGGCCTCAGACACTTCCCAGCTGTGTGACCCTGGGCAAGTCACTTAACCTCCATTGCCTAGCCATTAACACTCTTCTGCCTTGGAGGAAATATTCAATATTGACTCCAAAATGGAAGGTAAGGGCTAAAATATAAAAATAAATAAATGAAATATTCATATATTTTGCTTCTTCTTAGATTTATTGGCAAATATTTACTTTGTTTTCTCCTTAAATCAGAGCTTTCTTACATTTACATGCATATTCTCAGTGTCTTGTACAATGTTCAACACATTCAATAATAGGTATCTGATAAACCTTTCTAGAATGATTTGTTGATTTTTAGTATTCTAATAATTTCATTCCCATACATTTAATGTAACTATCATTTTGAATTTAATCTTATTATTATTATTATTATTATTATTATTAGGTTATTCCTTTTCAATTTATTTAAAATGAACTATCTAATATTGTGCCTCACCCAAGATTGCCTGGTATAATCTAAGACCCTAAGCCAGTTTTATCTTAAATTGCTTTTAAAATGCTATATGAGGGAAATGGAAATGATATGGTATAGTGTATTATAAGACTTGTAGTCAGAAAGACCTAGAATTCAGTCCCAACTCCATTATAAGATCACAGGTTTTTAAGTCCTAAATCTTAGAGATGTAAGGAAATTTGAGGCATTGAGTCCAACCTCCTCTATTTAAAGATAAGGAAACTGAGGTCCAAAGAGACCAGAGGATAAACTAATAAGTGTCTGATTTAGAATATGAACTAAGAGCAACTACATTATCACCACGTTATATCTCAGGTAATCCTCTAAGATGACAAATTAAAGATGTATTGTTAATCTGTTTTATTGGAGGAAGTTTTTATACTGGCATTTCTCCACAAGGAGAAGCAATGTCAAGATGACCATTATCTTTCTTAAAACAAAATGTAATAATGACTTTCTACTTTATCTCATTCAAAGTAACAGAGTGATCCCAAACTAGGCTAACCAAAAAAGCCTCATCTAAGAATAATAATTTATCTTTTAAAGATTTATTTATTTATTTATTTATTCGCATTTCCACTGGTTTTATTATGTATGATCAGTCAAGACTTATTTACACATTATTGATAGTTACATGGGTGTGGTCTTTTCAGGTCAACATCCCCAATCATGTCCTCATCAACCCAAGTGTCCAAGCAGTTGTTTTTCTTCTGTGTTTCTACTTCTGTAGTTCTTCATCTGAATGAGAATAGTGTTCCTTTCCATAAATCCCTCAGAATTCTCTTGGGTCATTGCATTGCTGCTATTACAGACATCCATTGCATTCGATTTTACCACAGTATATCAGTCTCTGTGTACAATGTTCTTCTGACTCTGCTCCTTTCACTCTGCATCAATTCCTGGAGGTCTTTCCAATTCACATGGAATTCCTCCAGTTTATTATTCCTTTGAGCACAATAGTATTCCATCACCAACATATACCACAATTTGTTCAGCCATTCCCCAATTGAAGGGCATACCCTTGCTTTCCAGTTTTTGCCACCACAAAGAGCACAGCTATGAATATTTTTGTGCAAGTCTGTTAATCTATGATCTCTTTGGGGTACAATCCCAGCAATAGTATGGCTGGATCAAAGGGAAGGCATTCTTTTGTCTCTCTTTGGGCATAGTTCCAAATTGCCATCCAAAATGTTTGGATCAGTTCACAACGCCACCAGCAATGCATCAATGCCAAAATTTTGCCACATACCCTCCAACATTCATTACTCTCCCTTGCTATCATTTTAGCCATTCTGCTAGGTGTCAGGTGGTATCTCAGAGATGTTTTGATTTGCATTTCTTTAATTTTTAGAGATTTAGAACACTTTCTCGTGAGCCTATTGATACATTTTATTTCTTTATCTGAAAATTGCCTATTCATGTCCCTTACCCATTTATTAATTGGGGAATGGCTTGATTTTTATACAATTTATTAATTGGGGAATGGCTTGATTTTTATACAATTTTATACAATGGCTTGATTTTTTATAGAATTTTATACAATTTTATACAATTGTTAGCTCCTTGTATATTTGAGTAATTAGACCTCTGTCAGAATTTTTTGTTATAAAGATTTTTTCCCCAGTTTGTTGTTTTGCTTCTGATTTTGGTTGCATTGTTTTTCTTTGTACAAAAACATTTTAATTTAATATAATCAAAATTATTTATTTTACATTTTGTAATTTTCTCTAAATCTTTTTTGGTTTTAAAATCTTTCCTTTCCCAAAGATCTGACAAGTATACTATTCTGTGTTCACCTAATTTGCTTCACCCATTCTGAATTTATCTTGGTGTATGGTGTGAGATGTTGATCTAAACCTAATCTCTCCTGTATGTTTTACAAATTTCCCAGCAGTTTTTGTCAAATAGTGGATTTTTGTCCAAAAGTTGGGCTCTTTGGGTTTATCATACATTGTCTTGCTGACATTACTTACCCCAAGTTTATTCCACTGATCCTCCCTTCTATCTCTTAGCCAGTACCATATTGTTTTCATGATTGCTGCTTTAAAGTATAGCTTAATATCTGGTACTGCTAAGCCACCTTCCTTCACATGTTTTTGCATTATTTCCCTTGATATTCTTGATCTTTTGTTCTTCCAAATAAACATTGTTATAGTTTTTCTAATGTAGTAAGAAAGTTTTTTGGTAGGTTGATGGGTATGGCACAAAATAAGTAAATTAATTTGGGTAGAATGGTCATTTTTATTATCTTAGCTCATCCTACCCATGAGCATTCAATGTTTTTTCCAATTGTTTAGATCTAGTTTTACTTTTTTGGAAAGTGTTTTGTAGTTATGTTCTTATAATTCCTGTATTTTTTTGGTAGATAGATTCCTAAGTATTTTATATTGTCTAGAGTGATTTTAAATGGTGTTTCTCTTTCTACCTCTTGCTGCTCTAATGTGTTGGAAATATATAGAAATGCTGATGGTTTATGTGCATTTATTTTGTATCCTGCAACTTTGCTAAAGTTGCTGATTATTTCTACTAGCTTTTTAGTTGATTCTCTAGGATTTTTTAAGTATACCATCATATCATCTGCAAAGAGTGATAGCTTAGTCTCCTCCTTGCCTATTTTAATACCTTCAATTTCTTTTTCTTCTCTAATTGCTAGTGCTAGTTTTCTAGTACAATGTTAAATAAAAGAGGTAATAATGGGCATCTTTGTTTCACACCTGATCTTATTGGAAAGGCTTCTAATTTATCCCCATTGCATATGATGCTTGTTGATGGTTTAAGATATATAATGTTTATTATTTTTAGGAAAGAACCTTCTATTCCTATATTTTCTATTCCTATATTTTCTAGTGTTTTCAGTAGGAATGGGTGTTGTATTTTGTCAAATGCTTTTTCAGCATCTATTGAGATAATCATGTGATTTTTGTTTCTTAGACTGTTGATATGGTCAATTATGTGGATGGTTTTCCTAATGTTGAACCATCCTTGCATTCCTGGTATAAGTCCCACCTGATCATGATGAATAACCCTCTTGATCACTCGCTGGAGTCTTTTTGCTAGTATTCTATTTAAGATTTTTCCATGTATATTCAGTAAGGAGATTGGTCTGTAATTTTCTTTTTCTGTTTTTGATCTTCCTGGCTTTGGAATCAGTACCATATTTGTGTCATAAAAGGAGTTTGGTAAGACTCCTTCTTTGCTTATTATATCAAATAATTTGTATAGTATTGGGATTAATTGTTCTTTGAATGTTTCATAGAATTCACTTGTGAATCCATGAGGCCCTGGTGATTTTTTCTTAGGGAGTTCTTTAATGGCCTGTTCAATTTCTTTTTCTGATATTGGATTATTTAAATATTCTATTTCTTCTGCTGTTAATCTAGGCAATTTATATTTTTGCAAATATTCATCCATATCACCTAGATTATTAAATATATTGCTGTATAATTGGGCAAAATAGTTTTTAATGATTGCCTTAACTTCCTCTTCATTAGAGGTGAGGTCTCCTTTTTCATCTTTGATACTATTAATTTGGTTTTCTTCTTTCCTTTTTTAATTAGATTTAATAGTACTTTGTCTATTTTATCTGTTTTTTTCAAAATACCAGCTTCTAGTCTTATTTATTAATTCATTAGTTCTTTTACTTTTGATTTTATTAATTTCTCCCTTGATTTTTAGTTTTTCTAATTTAGTTTTCATCTGAGGATTTTTAATTTGTTCATTTTCTAGTTTTTTAAGTTGCATGCACAATTCATTAACCTCTTACCTCCCTAATTTGTTAACATATGCACACAGTGATATCAATTTTCCCCATAGAACTTCCTTGGCTGCATCCCACAGAGTTTGGTAAGATGTCTCATCATTGTCATTTTCTTCAATGAAATTCTTAATTGTTTCTGTGATTTGTTCTTTAACTAAATTATTTTGGAGAATCATATTATTTAATTTCCAATTAGTTTTTTGTTTGCCTCTCCAGGTATTCTTACTAATAACTATTTTTATTGCATTATGATCTGAGAAGGTTACATTTATTATTTCTGCTTTCTTGCATTTGTTTGCCATGTTTATGTGCCCTATTACATGGTCTATCTTTGTGAATGTTCCATGTGCTGCTGAAAAGAAGGTGTATTCCTTTTTGTATCTATTTATTTTTCTCCAAATATCTATTAACTCGAATTTTTCTCCAAATATCTATTAACTTAAATTTTTCTAGGGTTTCATTCACCTCTCTTATCTCTTTCCCATTTATTTTTTGGTTTGAATTATCTAGATCTGATAGTGGAAGGTTCAGGTCCCCCACTAGTATGGTTTTGCTATCTATTTCATCCTTGAGCTCCACTACCTTCTCCTTTAGAAATTTGGAAGCTATTCCGTTTGGTGCACACATATTGAGTACTGATATTTCTTCATTGTTTATACTGCCTTTTATTAGGATGTAGTAACCTTCCCTATCTCTTTTAACCTTATCTATTTTTACTTTGGCTCTGTCAAAGATCCTGATAGCCACTCCTGCCTTTTTTTTCTCATTTGAAGCCCAAAAGATTTTGCTCCATCCTCTCATTTTCATTCTGTCTGTCTCTCTGTCTGATGTGTGTTTCTTGTAAACAACATATTGTTGGGTTTTGGTTTCTAATCCACTCTGCTATTTGCTTCCGTTTTATGGGTGAGTTCATCCCATTCACATTCAGAGTTATAATTATCAACTCTGCATTCCCAGACATTTTGATTCTCTCTCCTATTCCTGTCCTTTCTTCTTTCACTGTTCCCTTCTATACCAGTGTTTTGTTATTAATCAGTTCCTATAATCCCCTTCCTTGTTGTACTTCCCTTTCTCCCCCCTCCCTTCTTATTCCCCTCTTATTGTTCTTTAAAGCCTTGTGGTGCTCCCCCCAAGTCCTCTCCCTCCCTAGTATTGCTTCCCTCCCTACCAGTCCCTTTGTTACCCTTCTACTTCTCTATAGGGCAGGAATCAATTTTCTGCCCCTATGGATCTGATTTTTCTTCTCTAAGTTGATTTAAATGCACTTAAGTATTGAATATTCCCTCTCTCTAACCTCTTTACCTTTACAGTGTATTGTTATTTTTCCCTGTTAATCCCACATGCTTCTTTATGGAATATAAATGTATTCCTTTTTTTTTGCTTTTCTTTTTTTCTTATTGTTATCTTCTTCCCCCCCAGTTTTGTATATATTTATACATACATATATATATACATATATATATATATATTTATGTATCTCTTGGCATTTTATCCTATAAAGTTTGTCCCTGTTCCCTCTATGTAAACTTCTTCTAGTTACCCTGTCGG